>NW_028120685.1:7500-227005 GCF_965178545.1 Coloeus monedula | reverse complement strand
CACAAAGCCAGGAGCTCCAGGGATACTCACCATGCAAAAGGCAGGCCAAGTTGAGCGTAGCACATCCAAATCCCCTCTCCCTCTTCATCGTTCTGCTCGGAACTCACCACAGCCCAATGCCCGATTTCTGCCTCAGTCTAGTGTTAGGCTTAGGGCTAGGGTTAGGGTTAGGGTTAGGGTTAGGGTTAGGGTTAGGGTTAGGGTTCACAAAACCACAAAGCCAGGGGCTCCAGGGATACTCACCATGCAAAAGGCAGGCCAAGTTGAGCGTAGCACATCCAAATCCTTGCTCCGTCTTCGTCATTCTGCTCGGAACTCCCCACAGCCCAATGCCCGATTTCTGCCTCAGTCTAGGGTTAGGCTTAGGGCTAGGGTTAGGGTTATGCCTAGGGTTAGGGTTCACAAAACCACAAAGCCAGGAGCTCCAGGGATACTCACCATGCAAAAGGCAGGCCAAGTTGAGCGTAGCACATCCAAATCCCCTCTCCCTCTTCGTCATTCTGCTCAGAACTCACCACAGCCCAATGCCCGATTTCTGCCTCAGTCTAGGGTTAGGCTTAGGGCTAGGGTTAGGGTTATGCCTCGGGTTAGGCTTCAGAAAACCACAAAGCCAGGAGCTCCAGGGATACTCACCATGCAAAAGGCAGGCCAAGTTGAGCGTAGCACATCCAAATCCTTGCTCCCTCTTCGTCATTCTGCTCGGAACTCCCCACAGCCCAATGCCTGATTACTGGCTCAGTCTAGGGTTAGGCTTAGGGCTAGGGTTAGGGTTATGCCTAGGGTTAGGGTTCACAAAACCACAAAGCCAGGAGCTCCAGGGATACCATGCAAAAGGCAGGCCAAGTTGAGCGTAGCACATCCAAATCCTTGCTCCCTCTTCGTCATTCTGCTCGGAAATCCCCACAGCCCAATGCCCGATTTCTGCCTCAGTCTAGGGTTAGGCTTAGGGCTAGGGTTAGGGTTATGCCTAGGGTTAGGGTTCACAAAACCACAAAGCCAGGAGCTCCAGGGATACTCACCATGCAAAAGGCAGGCCAAGTTGAGCGTAGCACATCCAAATCCTTGCTCCCTCTTCGTCATTCTGCTCGGAACTCACCACAGCCCAATGCCCGATTACTGCCTCAGTCTAGGGTTAGGCTTAGGGCTAGGGTTAGGGTTATGCCTAGGGTTAGGGTTCACAAAACCACAAAGCCAGGAGCTCCAGGGATACTCACCATGCAAAAGGCAGGCCAAGTTGAGCGTAGCACATCCAAATCCCCTCTCCCTCTTCATCATTCTGCTCGGAACTCACCACAGCCCAATGCCCGATTTCTGCCTCAGTCTAGGGTTAGGCTTAGGGCTAGGGTTAGGGTTATGCCTAGGCTTAGGGTTCACAAAACCACAAAGCCAGGAGCTCCAGGGATACTCACCATGCAAAATGCAGGCCAAGTTGAGCATAGCACATCCAAATCCTTGCTCCCTCTTTGTCATTCTGCTCGGAACTCACCACAGCCCAATGCCCGATTTCTGCCTCAGTCTAGGGTTAGGCTTAGGGCTAGGGTTAGGGTTATGCCTAGGGTTAGGGTTCACAAAACCACAAAGCCAGGAGCTCCAGGGATACTCACCATGCAAAAGGCAGGCCATGTTGAGCGTAGCACATCCAAATCCCCTCTCCCTCTTCGTCATTCTGCTCGGAACTCCCCACAGCCCAATGCCCGATTACTGCCTCAGTCTAGGGTTAGGCTTAGGGCTAGGGTTAGGGTTATGCCTAGGGTTAGGCTTCAGAAAACCACAAAGCCAGGAGCTCCAGGGATACTCGCCATGCAAAAGGCAGGCCAAGTTGAGCGTAGCACATCCAAATCCTTGCTCCCTCTTCGTCATTCTGCTCGGAACTCCCCACAGCCCAATGCCTGATTACTGGCTCAGTCTAGGGTTAGGCTTAGGGCTAGGGATAGGGTTATGCCTAGGGTTAGGGTTCACAAAACCACAAAGCCAGGAGCTCCAGGGCTACTCACCATGCAAAAGGCAGGCCAAGTTGAGCGTAGCACATCCAAATCCTTGCTCCCTCTTCGTCATTCTGCTCGGAACTCCCCACAGCCCAATGCCCGATTTCTGCCTCAGTCTAGGGTTAGGCTTAGGGCTAGGGTTAGGGTTATGCCTAGGGTTAGGGTTCACAAAACCACAAAGCCAGGAGCTCCAGGGATACTCACCATGCAAAAGGCAGGCCAAGTTGAGCGTAGCACATCCAAATCCTTGCTCCCTCTTCGTCATTCTGCTCGGAACTCCCCACAGCCCAATGCCCGATTACTGCCTCAGTCTAGGGTTAGGCTTAGGGCTAGGGTTAGGGTTATGCCTAGGGTTAGGCTTCAGAAAACCACAAAGCCAGGAGCTCCAGGGATACTCACCATGCAAAAGGCAGGCCAAGTTGAGCGTAGCACATCCAAATCCTTGCTCCCTCTTCGTCATTCTGCTCGGAAATCCCCACAGCCCAATGCCCGATTTCTGCCTCAGTCTAGGGTTAGGCTTAGGGCTAGGGTTAGGGTTATGCCTAGGGTTAGGGTTCACAAAACCACAAAGCCAGGAGCTCCAGGGATACTCACCATGCAAAAGGCAGGCCAAGTTGAGCGTA
This sequence comes from Coloeus monedula, assembly GCF_965178545.1. Taxonomy (NCBI): domain Eukaryota; kingdom Metazoa; phylum Chordata; class Aves; order Passeriformes; family Corvidae; genus Coloeus; species Coloeus monedula. The sequence continues at coordinate 224,397 of NW_028120685.1, read as the reverse complement.
GCACATCCAAATTCCCTCTCCCTCTTCTTCATTCTGCTCGGAACTCCCCACAGCCCAATGCCCGATTACTGCCTCAGTCTAGGGTTAGGCTTAGGGTTAGGGTTAGGGTTATGCCTAGGGTTAGGGTTCACAAAACCACAAAGCCAGGAGCTCCAGGGATACTCACCATGCAAAAGGCAGGCCATGTTGAGCGTAGCACATCCAAATCCCCTCTCCCTCTTCGTCATTCTGCTCGGAACTCCCCACAGCCCAATGCCCGATTACTGGCTCAGTCTAGGGTTGGGCTTAGGGCTAGGGTTAGGGTTATGCCTAGGGTTAGGGTTCAGAAAACCACAAAGCCAGGAGCTCCAGGGATACTCACCATGCAAAAGGCAGGCCAAGTTGAGCGTAGCACATCCAAATTCCCTCTCCCTCTTCTTCATTCTGCTCGGAACTCCCCACAGCCCAATGCCCGATTTCTGCCTCAGTCTAGGGTTAGGCTTAGGGCTAGGGTTAGGGTTATGCCTAGGGTTAGGGTTCAGAAAACCACAAAGCCAGGAGCTCCAGGGATACTCACCATGCAAAAGGCAGGCCGAGTTGAGCGTAGCACATCCCAATCCTTGCTCCCTCTTCGTCATTCTGCTCGGAACTCACCACAGCCCAATGCCCGATTTCTGTCTCAGTCTAGGGTTAGGGCTAGGGCTAGGGTTAGGGTTATGCCTAGGGTTAGGCTTCAGAAAACCACAAAGCCAGGAGCTCCAGGGATACTCACCATGCAAAAGGCAGGCCAAGTTGAGCGTAGCACATCCAAATCCTTGCTCCGTCTTCGTCATTCTGCTCGGAACTCACCACAGCCCAATGCCCGATTTCTGCCTCAGTCTAGGGTTATGCTTAGGGCTAGGGTTAGGGTTATGCCTAGGGTTAGGGTTATGCCTAGGGTTAGGGTTCACAAAACCACAAAGCCAGGAGCTCCAGGGATACCATGCAAAAGGCAGGCCAAGTTGAGCGTAGCACATCCAAATCCTTGCTCCCTCTTCGTCATTCTGCTCGGAACTCCCCACAGCCCAATGCCCGATTTCTGCCTCAGTCTAGGGTTAGGCTTAGGGCTAGGGTTAGGGTTATGCCTAGGGTTAGGGTTCACAAAACCACAAAGCCAGGAGCTCCAGGGATACTCACCATGCAAAAGGCAGGCCAAGTTGAGCGTAGCACATCCAAATCCTTGCTCCCTCTTCGTCATTCTGCTCGGAACTCCGCACAGCCCAATGCCCGATTACTGCCTCAGTCTAGGGTTAGGCTTAGGGCTAGGGTTAGGGTTATGCCTAGGGTTAGGGTTCACAAAACCACAAAGCCAGGAGCTCCAGGGATACTCACCATGCAAAAGGCAGGCCAAGTTGAGCGTAGCACATCCAAATCCCCTCTCCCTCTTCATCGTTCTGCTCGGAACTCACCACAGCCCAATGCCCGATTTCTGCCTCAGTCTAGTGTTAGGCTTAGGGCTAGGGTTAGGGTTATGCCTAGGCTTAGGGTTCACAAAACCACAAAGCCAGGAGCTCCAGGGCTACTCACCATGCAAAATGCAGGCCAAGTTGAGCATAGCACATCCAAATCCTTGCTCCCTCTTTGTCATTCTGCTCGGAACTCACCACAGCCCAATGCCCGATTTCTGCCTCAGTCTAGGGTTAGGCTTAGGGCTAGGGTTAGGGTTATGCCTAGGGTTAGGGTTCACAAAACCACAAAGCCAGGAGCTCCAGGGATACTCACCATGCAAAAGGCAGGCCATGTTGAGCGTAGCACATCCAAATCCCCTCTCCGTCTTCGTCATTCTGCTCGGAACTCCCCACAGCCCAATGCCCGATTACTGCCTCAGTCTAGGGTTAGGCTTAGGGCTAGGGTTAGGGTTATGCCTAGGGTTAGGCTTCAGAAAACCACAAAGCCAGGAGCTCCAGGGCTACTCACCATGCAAAAGGCAGGCCAAGTTGAGCGTAGCACATCCAAATCCTTGCTCCCTCTTCATCATTCTGCTCGGAACTCCCCACAGCCCAATGCCCGATTTCTGCCTCAGTCTAGGGTTAGGCTTAGGGCTAGGGTTAGGGTTATGCCTAGGGTTAGGGTTCAGAAAACCACAAAGCCAGGAGCTCCAGGGATACTCACCATGCAAAAGGCAGGCCAAGTTGAGCGTAGCACATCCAAATCCTTGCTCCCTCTTCGTCATTCTGCTCGGAACTCCGCACAGCCCAATGCCCGATTACTGGCTCAGTCTAGGGTTAGGCTTAGGGCTAGGGTTAGGGTTATGCCTAGGGTTAGGGTTCACAAAACCACAAAACCAGGAGCTCCAGGGATACTCACCATGCAAAAGGCAGGCCAAGTTGAGCGTAGCACATCCAAATCCCCTCTCCCTCTTCGTCATTCTGCTCGGAACTCACCACAGCCCAATGCCCGATTACTGGCTCAGTCTAGGGTTAGGCTTAGGGCTAGGGTTAGGGTTATGCCTAGGGTTAGGGTTCACAAAACCACAAAGCCAGGAGCTCCAGGGATACTCACCATGCAAAAGGCAGGCCATGTTGAGCGTAGCACATCCAAATCCCCTCTCCCTCTTCGTCATTCTGCTCGGAACTCCCCACAGCCCAATGCCCGATTTCTGCCTCAGTCTAGGGTTAGGCTTAGGGCTAGGGTTAGGGTTATGCCTAGGGTTAGGGTTCACAAAACCACAAAGCCAGGAGCTCCAGGGATACTCACCATGCAAAAGGCAGGCCAAGTTGAGCGTAGCACATCCAAATCCTTGCTCCCTCTTTGTCATTCTGCTCGGAACTCACCACAGCCCAATGCCCGATTTCTGTATCAGTCTAGGGTTAGGCTTAGGGCTAGGGTTAGGGTTATGCCTAGGGTTAGGGTTCAGAAAACCACAAAGCCAGGAGCTCCAGGGATACTCACCATGCAAAAGGCAGGCCAAGTTGAGCGTAGCACATCCAAATCCTTGCTCCCTCTTCGTCATTCTGCTCAGAACTCAGCACAGCCCAATGCCCGATTACTGGCTCAGTCTAGGGTTAGGCTTAGGGCTAGGGTTAGGGTTATGCCTAGGGTTAGGCTTCAGAAAACCACAAAGCCACGAGCTCCAGGGATACTCACCATGCAAAAGGCAGGCCAAGTTGAGCGTAGCACATCCAAATCCTTGCTCCGTCTTCGTCATTCTGCTCGGAACTCACCACAGCCCAATGCCCGATTTCTGCCTCAGTCTAGGGTTATGCTTAGGGCGAGGGTTAGGGTTATGCCTAGGGTTAGGGTTATGCCTAGGGTTAGGCTTCAGAAAACCACAAAGCCACGAGCTCCAGGGATACTCATCATGCAAAAGGCAGGCCAAGTTGAGCGTACCACATCCAAATCCTTGCTCCCTCTTCGTCATTCTGCTCGGAACTCCCCACAGCCCAATGCCTGATTACTGGCTCAGTCTAGGGTTAGGCTTAGGGCTAGGGTTAGGCTTATGCCTAGGGTTAGGCTTCACAAAACCACAAAGCCAGGAGCTCCAGGGATACTCACCATGCAAAAGGCAGGCCAAGTTGAGCGTAGCACATCCAAATCCTTGCTCCGTCTTCGTCATTCTGCTCGGAACTCACCACAGCCCAATGCTTGATTTCTGCCTCAGTCTAGGGTTAGGCTTAGGGCTAGGGTTAGGGTTATGCCTAGGGTTAGGGTTATGCCTAGGGTTAGGGTTCACAAAACCACAAAGCCACGAGCTCCAGGGATACTCACCATGCAAAAGGCAGGCCAAGTTGAGCGTAGCACATCCAAATCCCCTCTCCCTCTTCATCATTCTGCTCGGAACTCCCCACAGCCCAATGCCCGATTTCTGCCTCAGTCTAGGGTTAGGCTTAGGGCTAGGGTTAGGGTTATGCCTAGGCTTAGGGTTCAGAAAACCACAAAGCCAGGAGCTCCAGGGCTACTCACCATGCAAAATGCAGGCCAAGTTGAGCGTAGCACATCCAAATCCTTGCTCCCTCTTTGTCATTCTGCTCGGAACTCCCCACAGCCCAATGCCCGATTTCTGCCTCAGTCTAGGGTTAGGCTTAGGGCTAGGGTTAGGGTTATGCCTAGGGTTAGGGTTCACAAAACCACAAAGCCAGGAGCTCTAGGGATACTCACCATGCAAAATGCAGGCCAAGTTGAGCATAGCACATCCAAATCCTTGCTCCCTCTTTGTCATTCTGCTCGGAACTCACCACAGCCCAATGCCCGATTACTGCCTCAGTCTAGGGTTAGGCTTAGGGCTAGGGTTAGGGTTATGCCTAGGGTTAGGGTTCACAAAACCACAAAGCCAGGAGCTCCAGGGATACTCACCATGCAAAAGGCAGGCCATGTTGAGCGTAGCACATCCAAATCCCCTCTCCCTCTTCGTCATTCTGCTCGGAACTCCCCACAGCCCAATGCCCGATTTCTGCCTCAGTCTAGGGTTAGGCTTAGGGCTAGGGTTAGGGTTATGCCTAGGGTTAGGGTTCAGAAAACCACAAAGCCACGAGCTCCAGGGATACTCACCATGCAAAAGGCAGGCCAAGTTGAGCGTAGCACATCCAAATCCTTGCTCCCTCTTCGTCATTCTGCTCGGAACTCCCCACAGCCCAATGCCCGATTTCTGCCTCAGTCTAGGGTTAGGCTTAGGGCTAGGGTTAGGGTTATGCCTAGGCTTAGGGTTCACAAAACCACAAAGCCAGGAGCTCCAGGGATACTCACCATGCAAAAGGCAGGCCAAGTTGAGCGTAGCACATCCAAATCCTTGCTCCCTCTTCGTCATTCTGCTCGGAACTCCGCACAGCCCAATGCCCGATTACTGCCTCAGTCTAGGGTTGGGCTTAGGGCTAGGGTTAGGGTTATGCCTAGGGTTAGGGTTCACAAAACCACAAAGCCAGGAGCTCCAGGGATACTCACCATGCAAAAGGCAGGCCAAGTTGAGCGTAGCACATCCAAATCCCCTCTCCCTCTTCATCATTCTGCTTGGAACTCACCACAGCCCAATGCCCGATTTCTGCCTCAGTCTAGGGTTAGGCTTAGGGCTAGGGTTAGGGTTATGCCTAGGCTTAGGGTTCACAAAACCACAAAGCCAGGAGCTCCAGGGATACTCACCATGCAAAATGCAGGCCAAGTTGAGCGTAGCACATCCAAATCCTTGCTCCCTCTTTGTCATTCTGCTCGGAACTCCGCACAGCCCAATGCCCGATTTCTGCCTCAGTCTAGGGTTAGGCTTAGGGCTAGGGTTAGGGTTATGCCTAGGGTTAGGGTTCACAAAACCACAAAGCCAGGAGCTCCAGGGATACTCACCATGCAAAAGGCAGGCCAAGTTGAGCGTAGCACATCCAAATCCCCTCTCCCTCTTCGTCATTCTGCTCGGAACTCACCACAGCCCAATGCCCGATTTCTGCCTCAGTCTAGGGTTAGGCTTAGGGCTAGGGTTCTGCCTCAGGTTAGGGTTCACAAAACCACAAAGCCAGGAGCTCCAGGGATACTCACCATGCAAAAGGCAGGCCAAGTTGAGCATAGCACATCCAAATCCTTGCTCCCTCTTCGTCATTCTGCTCGGAACTCACCACAGCCCAATGCCCGATTACTGCCTCAGTCTAGGGTTAGGCTTAGGGCTAGGGTTAGGGTTATGCCTAGGGTTAGGCTTCAGAAAACCACAAAGCCAGGAGCTCCAGGGATACTCACCATGCAAAAGGCAGGCCAAGTTGAGCGTAGCACATCCAAATCCCCTCTCCCTCTTCGTCATTCTGCTCGGAACTCACCACAGCCCAATGCCCGATTACTGGCTCAGTCTAGGGTTAGGCTTAGGGCTAGGGTTAGGGTTATGCCTAGGGTTAGGGTTCACAAAACCACAAAGTCAGGAGCTCCAGGGATACTCACCATGCAAAAGGCAGGCCAAGTTGAGCGTAGCACATCCAAATCCTTGCTCCCTCTTCGTCATTCTGCTCGGAACTCCCCACAGCCCAATGCCTGATTTCTGCCTCAGTCTAGGGTTAGGCTTAGGGCTGGGGTTAGGGTTATTCCTAGGGTTAGGGTTCACAAATCCACAAAGCCAGGAGCTCCAGGGATACCATGCAAAAGGCAGGCCAAGTTGAGCGTAGCACATCCAAATCCCCTCTCCCTCTTCGTCATTCTGCTCGGAACTCACCACAGCCCAAGGCCCGATTTCTGCCTCAGTCTAGGTTTAGGCTTGGGGCTAGGGCTAGGGTTCGGGTTATGCCTAGGGTTAGGGTTCACAAAACCACAAAGCCAGGAGCTCCAGGGATACCATGCAAAAGGCAGGCCAAGTTGAGCGTAGCACATCCAAATCCTTGCTCCCTCTTCGTCATTCTGCTCGGAACTCACCACAGCCCAATGCCCGATTACTGGCTCAGTCTAGGGTTAGGCTTAGGGCTAGGGTTAGGGTTATGCCTAGGGTTAGGCTTCACAAAACCACAAAGCCAGGAGCTCCAGGGATACTCACCATGCAAAAGGCAGGCCAAGTTGAGCGTAGCACATCCAAATCCCCTCTCCCTCTTCGTCATTCTGCTCGGAACTCACCACAGCCCAATGCCAGATTACTGGCTCAGTCTAGGGTTAGGCTTAGGGCTAGGGTTAGGGTTATGCCTAGGGTTAGGGTTCAGAAAACCACAAAGCCAGGAGCTCCAGGGATACTCACCATGCAAAAGGCAGGCCAAGTTGAGCGTAGCACATCCAAATCCCCTCTTCATCTTTGTCATTCTGCTCGGAACTCACCACAGCCCAATGCCTGATTTCTGCCTCAGTCTAGGGTTAGGCTTAGGGCTGGGGTTAGGGTTATTCCTAGGGTTAGGGTTCACAAAACCACAAAGCCAGGAGCTCCAGGGATACCATGCAAAAGGCAGGCCAAGTTGAGCGTAGCACATCCAAATCCTTGCTCCCTCTTTGTCATTCTGCTCGGAACTCACCACGGCCCAATGCCCGATTTCTGCCTCAGTCTAGGGTTGGGCTTAGGGCTAGGGTTAGGGTTATGCCTAGGGTTAGGGTTCACAAAACCACAAAGCCAGGAGCTCCAGGGATACTCACCATGCAAAAGGCAGGCCAAGTTGAGCGTAGCACATCCAAATCCCCTCTCCCTCTTCATCATCCTGCTCGGAACTCACCACAGCCCAATGCCCGATTTCTGCCTCAGTCTAGGGTTAGGCTTAGGGCTAGGGCTAGGGTTAGGGTTCTGCCTCAGGTTAGGGTTCACAAAACCACAAAGCGAGGAGCTCCAGGGATACTCACCATGCAAAAGGCAGGCCAAGTTGAGCGTAGCACATCCAAATCCTTGCTCCCTCTTCGTCATTCTGCTCGGAACTCCCCGCATCCCGATGCCCGATTACTGGCTCAGTCTAGGGTTAGGTTTAGGGCTAGGGTTAGGGTTATGCCTAGGGTTAGGGTTCAGAAAACCACAAAGCCAGGAGCTCCAGGGATACTCACCATGCAGAAGGCAGGCCAAGTTGAGCGTACCACATCCAAATCCTTGCTCCCTCTTCGTCATTCTGCTCGGAACTCCCCACAGCCCAATGCCCGATTTCTGCCTCAGTCTAGGGTTAGGCTTAGGGCTAGGGTTAGGGTTCTGCCTCAGGTTAGGGTTCAGAAAACCACAAAGCCAGGAGCTCCAGGGATACTCACCATGCAAAAGGCAGGCCAAGTTGAGCGTAGCACATCCAAATCCTTGCTCCCTCTTCGTCATTCTGCTCGGAACTCACCACAGCCCAATGCCCGATTTCTGCCTCAGTCTAGGGTTAGGCTTAGGGCTAGGGTTTGGGTTCACAAAACCACAAAGCCAGGAGCTCCTGGGATACTCACCATGCAAAAGGCAGGCCAAGTTGAGCGTGGCACATCCAAATCCCCTCTCCCTCTTCGTCATTCTGCTCGGAACTCACCACAGCCCAATGCCCGATTACTGGCTCAGTCTAGGGTTAGGCTTAGGGCTAGGGCTAGGGTTATGCCTAGGGTTAGGGTTCACAAAACCACAAAACCAGGAGCTCCAGGGATACTCACCATGCAAAAGGCAGGCCAAGTTGAGCGTAGCACATCCAAATCCTTGCTCCCTCTTCATCATTCTGCTCGGAACTCCCCACAGCCCAATGCCCGATTTCTGCCTCAGTCTAGGGTTAGGCTTAGGGCTAGGGTTAGGGTTATGCCTAGGGTTAGGCTTCAGAAAACCACAAAGCCACGAGCTCCAGGGATACTCACCATGCAAAAGGCAGGCCAAGTTGAGCGTAGCACATCCAAATCCTTGCTCCCTCTTTGTCATTCTGCTCGGAACTCACCACAGCCCAGTGCCTGATTTCTGCCTCAGTCTAGGGTTAGGGTTATGCCTAGGGTTTGGGTTCAGAAAACCACAAAGCCAGGAGCTCCAGGGATGCTCGCCATGCAAAAGGCAGGCCAAGTTGAGCGTAGCACATCCAAATCCTTTCTCCCTCTTCGTCATTCTGCTCGGAACTCACCACAGCCCAATGCCCGATTACTGCCTCAGTCTAGGGTTAGGGTTATGCGTAGGGTTAGGGTTATGCCTAGGGTTAGGCTTCAGAAAACCACAAAGCCGGGATTTTCTCGGCCATATGCAGAGCCCAGCACTAGGAATAAAGGTATTCCAGGCTTTACAACGCCAAAAATGCAGTACCAGAGAGTTCTGTTATCCCGAGGACTTGGGGGATATTTGGCAAAAATTTCCGGGGGCCCAGGCTGGACCGAGCTTTTAACACTCCCCGGATTCACGGGATCGGGGATTCCAGCGTGCCCTGCATGGGTTTTTTCAGGGAAGTCCCAAATCCCTGTGAGCACAAAGCAGAATCCCCTGGGAGCTGTGAAGGCAACAGGATATTTCTTGGGAATTTTGAAGGATTGGGTGAGTCCTCAGTGTTAGGTTGGAATGAACGCAAATTGTCCGGGAGTTGCTGGTTTGGGGATGGCCGGGTCTGGGTTTGGATTTGTGGGCACCGAGTGTTCCTTGTGTCAGCTTTAGGTCTGGATTGGTGGGAATTGTCAGAGAAAAGAGAAGGCAATTGAAATGCGGAGCTCCATTCCCGGAGAAATGGTCAGGATGGGAGAGGGAAGGCTGTGGAGCTGCTGGGAGCTCGTGGAGAACGAAAGGATCTGAGGCCTGGAGGCAAAAGCTGTGGAACAAAGCCTGAAAAGGATGTGGGGTGGGGCAGGAGGGGGAGGAGGGCACCGTGGTGGGGGGAAAGAGGGAAAGGATCCCTGCTCCGGGAATCCAGCAGGGACCAGGAGAGGATCATTTTCCATCCACTGCTCTCAGTGGCATCCTAATAAGGACGGTGGAAGGGAAGTGATTTGTTTGTTCTTAGGTTTGGAATGAAAGGTGCTCTTCCAGAGGGGACTATTGACCTGTTAAAATTCTGTTGGATACAGGAAAAGAGGGAGGAAGCAAGCAGCTGGGGAATGAAGGGGTGGATTTTTTGGTGGATACAGGGAAAGACACGGGAAGGGGCTCTCAAGTAAAATACACCTCACGGGCAGCACCAGGAGAAGCCTCAAGTGCCCTTTTTTTCCAAGCTCTGACATTCCAGAGGAGTAAGCAGTGGTCAGCCCATCACTTTCTGTATTCCTTGGATGCCCAGTGCTTTGTTGGGAAGAGATAATACTTGGAAATGAACAAATCCGGGGATGTAATTTCCTGATAGTAAAGCCCCAGAGAGCCTGGTTTTGATATCCTTCCAGCACCCAAACGCAGCAGAGGGAATCCTGGCGGAGCTGGAAAACACTGTCGCTCCATCGGTGGAATTCCTGGGAACTGGAAAGCAGCAGAAGCAGCAAGAACAGAGTTGGAAGCAGGCTCCAGCCGGGTAAGGCAGACACCAAATCCTTTGGAACTGGGCAGGGGTGGGAAGAATGAATTCTTACATTTGTAGCCCAGGGATTCCTGAGCAGGATCCCGGCAGGGAAGACTGCAGGGATCAGGCTGGGGCCTGATTGCAGCTGGGGGCAGCGAGCCTTGGAATTGGCTGAAGGGAAGAAAGAGGGATCCTTTGAGCACAAGGATCAGGTGTCAAATGCGGAGATGGCATCAGAAAATTCCTCGGGAGGGTTTAGTACCTGGGCCAAATCGATCTGCTGCCTTGTGAAGGAGCTCAGAGATCTGGGAAGAGCCCAAGCAACGCAGGGAATGCACTGGCAGATAAAACTGCCGGGGAACGGTGGGGAAAAGCATTGAACAGGGGGCCTCGTTTTGTAGAGGAATGGTACAAAAAATTGTCCGAAAGAATAGGAATGGAATGGGATTTTACGTATTCCTCGGAGGCCACAATCCGGTGGGAAGGCTGAGAGAAAGAAACAAAGCCTAAAAAGGCAGATGAGCCAGATCTGCCCAAAGCCTCCAGTGGCCACATTCCCTGGCATTGCTGAGGACTTCAGCCAAGCTCCAAGCAAAAGGTGAGTCCCTGATTTTGGTGCCAAGGGAAACTCCAAGTTAAGAATGATCCAAATATGAAGCGCTTCTCACAAAACTCAGCTTTGCAAACCTTTATTTGGGCTAAAAAAGAAAAGATGGGAATGCCCTTGGCAGAAAAGCAGCTGTGAGGCACAGCAGGCTTCAAATGCCTGTCAGCAGGAGCTCCAGGCTGCTGGCTCCGGGCATCCTGGGCTTTCCAGGCAGGTTTTGTAGCGGATTGCAAGGCAGTTTTCCTGCCTCTGGGGGGTGGCACCTGCATCCCACTGGAAAGGGAAAATGTGGAGAGAGGGGCAAGCGGGAAGACGGTTGCTGATGTGTGTCCTTGGATTGCAGTTCCTCCCGGTGGGTCTGTGCTGCTGGAAGTTTGAAGGAGATCAGTCCTGGAGTACGTGTGGGTTCACCTGTGGGGTTTGGGAGCAACGCTGGCCATGAAATTCCAGGGATGTTCCCCTTGCTGGAGTGAGAAGCAGTGGAAGCACTTTGCTGTCTGCTTCTTCATTGCCTTCGCCTCGGTCCCCTGGGGCTCCAGGTAATCCCCTCTCACCTTTGCTTTTCCAAGGGTCTCTAAATGAGGGCTTGAGATTTGGTGCAGCTCCCTTTACAGGGAAGATCTGTTCCCGGAAAGGTCTCCTGGTCTGGCCCGATGGCGTTGCAGGAAGAGCAGGAAACCCCACAGCTCCTGTGGCTCCCTCATCCGATTTGCCTGCAGGCAGCAGCAAGGATCATTCCCAAGTGTCATGCCCTGGCTCCGTGACTCGGTGAGGTTGTGTTCCCCCAAAGGCCAGGGGCCGCTTTGTTTTGCGGCTCACGAAAGTCCAGCTCGGTGGTGCTGGGTTTGGTTTTTGTGTATAATGAAGGCACTAAAAAATTCCCCTCCTTCACTGGCACAGTCCTGGAGTGGGAGCAGATTCCCCTTATCCCGTAGTTATCCTGCTCCTGCCGTGGATCCCTGCGGTGCCGTGGCAGGTGAGGAGACTGAAAGCTTTCATTAGGAATTGGGGATTATGAGCACTGACATTTACTGTGCTAGAAAGTCCAAGGGACAAATTTGTGCCAATTAATGTCACGCCTTTAACTACGAGGATCAATTCGTGTTATGCTTGTACCAGAGTCTGGTGACAGAGGGGGTTTCCAAAGGAAGTCTTGGTCCATGGAGGCTTGTGCCCAAAGAAAATGCCAAGAGAACTGAGGTATGAAAAACAAAGGTCCTTTATTTATCTAAGAGCAGCAACAAAAACGAACTACAGAACATATTTACATTGTAAGAACCTTTGTAACAACAACGATCTATAGAACGTATTTACAAGAACATAGCTATCGATACTATATTAAATGTATTTACAGAAGACAAAAAGAAATGCTAAAACGTATATACAGAAGGGTGCCGTCTCTGGCCTGGATCTCCATCAGTCCTGGAAGAAAAGCAAGTGACATAGTCATTGCAGTCAGGCACAGAGGGCTGTTCCATGTGCCCCCAGCCTGGGACGCACTGGCAGAGCGGGACTCTGCTGCCAGCGCTGAGCCTGGCTGGGGCTGGGGGTCAGGCCCCAGGCACTGGCATGGGGCTTGTGTGAGCCAAAGCAAGGGCAGGACAGGCTGGGGATGGTGCTTGTGCTGCCAGAATCCAGCCCACGGGGCACCGTGTCCCTCAGCGGGGCACCCAGCCCAGCCCCAGCCTGGCAGCAGGGCACCCACTCTGCCTGTGGGGAGCACATACCTGTCCTACTGCTGGAGTCCGTCTTCATCCCAGGACCATGTCCTCCTCCTCGTCTTTTCCATCCACATCCATGTCCTCACTGTATTCTTCCATTTCCACCTCCATCTCTTCCTCCATCTCTTCCTTCACATCCACCTCCATCTCTTCCTCCATCTCCTCCTTCGCATCCACCTCCATCTCTTCCTCCATCTCTTCCTTCACGTCCACCTCCATCTCTTCCTCTCCAGTCTCTCCTCCCTCCACTTCCATCTCCTCCTCTGTATCAATCTTTATATCCACCTCCATCTCTTTCTCTTCGTCTCTGGAAACCTGCAGATGTAGCAAAACCTCGGAGTGGGATCCCTGTCCCACAGCATCCCCACAGAGGCACTTAGGTGGTGTCCATTTCCATGGAATGGCACCTTACCTTCCTCAGGACAAATGTGAGCATCTGGCAGGGATGAATGGCAAAATCCAGGCACGAGAGACCTTTGGGAACACTTGGGAGTATCGGAGCAGGGGCCAAGCAGGGTGACGGGTGTGTAGGCACAAGGGCGAATGGTTGTGTTGTCCTCTTTGCTGGATGCTGGGAGCTCCAGTGTGAATGCAGACCGTGACGTCACAATTCACAGGAGTCCAGGGTCACCGTGGAGTGGACAACGGGCATCATAGAATGATGGAATCCCTGAGTGGTCTGGCTTGGAAGAGACGCTAAAGATCATCTTGTTCCAACTTGAGCAATCTTCTACCAGAGCACGTTGCTCAGAGTCCTGTTCCCACCTGGCCTTGGGTGTTTGCAGGGATGGGGCATCCACATCCTCTGTGCACAGCCTGGGCCAGTGCCTCAGCACTCTCAGTGTGAAAAAGCAGCTTCCTTAGAGCCAACCTAAATCAACCTCCTGCAGTTAAAAGCCATCCCCACTTCTCCTCTTGCCACTGGCCCTATTGAACACTGTCCCCATCTTTCCTATGGGACCCTTCGAGTCCTGCATGGCCACAGCAAAGCCTCTCCAGGGCCTTCTGTTCTCCAGGCTGAACATTCTCAACCCCACATGGACAGCAGTGACTTAGATCAGCAGAAATCAAAGCTGCAAGGTAGCAAATAGCACCAGGAACTGAGAGACGGAAGCTTTAGACCCAGGCTTGTCTCAAAATAGACAAAATTAGTAAGAGTGGAGGGGCAGATGGTGGGACACTGGCTCTGTTCTAACTGATGAATATTTTCTTTTTTTCTTCTTCTTTTCTCTCATGCTGACCCAGGTTTTGCTGTTTGAAAGGAAGCTTGGCACAGCATCCATTGTCTTCTCCATTTGTGAAACACCGAGCAGAATCTGAGCAGGCTGATGGCGCAGAGCAAAACCTGCAAATATCTTGATAATCCTGAGCCTGGGGGATGCAGCTAAACCCAGTCCAAAGTAATTTCTGGAAAGTCAAACCTGGTTTACATTTTCTTGACTTTGGCTGTGCCAGCTTCACCAGACATTTATAAAAAAGCAAACAAAAAACTCCAACCAAAAAAGACAAAAACCCAAACAAACAAACCCACACAAACCAATCAAACAAACAGATTAAAAAACCCAAATAAAACCAAAAGGAATGAGGAGTTCATCTTAGTTGTGAGGATATCACAGCAGGCGAATGGCTGCTTCCCACAGGATCACCATAAAAAGCCACATGGAACAGCTCCTCCAGAATATACACAACAGGGGCAATAGAAAAAGTGCTACATGGTGGCTTTGAGGGTAGCTCCACATGAAGGTGAAGGATGAGCACTCGGTGGTACAGATCCAGCATTCCCCACACTCCAGGCCGCTCTTTGCTCCTGATGAAAGAGCCTTGCAGGACTGTGGCCCTTCTCAATGCAATGTAAATCATTGCCATAGCTCTCAGCTGAGCCACTGGCATTTCCAGAGCGAGATTCAGGCACAATCCTACTGCCTCGGAGCATCTGTGGAAGATCCTGAACTTCTTCACCCCCAGAAACACAAAGCAGCTCAGGCTTTCCCTGAATTGGGTCTTCAGAGGAGGTTTCCAGTATCTCTGAGATTTGTTCACCCCTCAGCACGTGTGACTTTATGTACAGTGATGCATTTGGGTTCCTTCCTCACCCCTGTGTGCCAGTGAGAAACCACCCACGTGGATGAAGGATAATGTGTACAGGAAAATTTATTCCTGGATTGTCATTTTGCTTCACTGTCACTTAGTTTAACATGGTCCTTATCTAAGAAGGACTTAGAAGAATTGTGTAGGAATTTTGGCTCTGAGAGGAGCAGAAAGCACATTTTCTAAAGCAAATTCCCAGCTGATGCAGCTTCCCTGGCAAAAGAGTGATTCCCATTCATCTTCCTGGGAAGAATGTGAAGACCCATTCAGAGATCACAGGTTCAGCTGGCCTTTGGCTTTGTGTACCTCATTTCACATGTCCAGTTTCATTAAAAGCTCAAGTTTGCCTTGCAACACGGAAGTGCTGTAGCTATTCCCAGGAGAAAACCAAGAAATGACTGTCCCATGGTGTGGTCACTAGGTTGGTACCTGGGGTAGAAATCCCACCACAGTTGTGGCTCTGTGAGCAAAGAGAGCCAGTGCTTTTTGGGGCTGTAACAGCTGAGAGTGTGGCAGAGCAGTTTTTATATTCTTTTTAGAGTCCTGAAAACATTGTTCCCAAAACAATCTTTCTCTCCTGTCTTCTGTCATAAATTGTGGAACAGAGAAAATGGAAAGGAGCAGAGGGTTGTTTAAATTGGCTTTTTTGTTTTGTTTTGTTTTTTAGTCTTAAAATAGCATCAGCGTGATGCATGGTACTTTAGAAATTGGATTAGTGCCACCTATTTCATCCCACCAGAGAGGTGGGATTTAAGACTTCCAACAATAGAAACACCAGATGTGCAAGAGCTCAGTTTTCCACCCCTCACACCCCGGTATCTTGCTGTGCTATTTTAAGCAGCCTCAGCCAGGTATATTAAAATACTGCTCCAAACAACAACAGAATGAAAATGTTCCACCAAATGGGGAAAAATAAGAAAAGTGGGCGGCAGCTGATGTTCATTTTGCAAAGTCAGATGCAAACAATGTTTGCTGGATTCCTGTCCTAGAAAAATGTAGACATTTAATAGAAATCTACCTCTGAGGCTGGTAAGTTTGGTATGATTTTAGATCTGGGAGGAACAAAACAGGTTCTAGAGAAGCTGTGATTGTCGCAGCCTTGGAAGTGTCCAAGGCCAGGTTGGATGGGGTTTGGAGCAAAGTGGTCTAGTGGAATATGTCCTGAGTGTGGTGAGAGTTGGAACAAGATGAGCTTTAAGGTCCCTTCCAACCCAACACATCCTGTGAGTCCATGAAAAGAAACTTTTGGTTTTCCTAAGGTGTTGCCTTGGCAAGGGGAGGTCACAAATACCTCAGGTAGTTTGAAATGCCCTGAGCAGAGCCCAGCTGTGCTTTATCACAGGTGCTGAGGGATTTTTACTTGTATTTTATGGGGGATTTTCACAGGGCAGTGCAAGAGCAGCTGAATGTGTTTGACAGGCAAAGAGGGCCAGTGTGGCAGCAGCTTAATTCAACAGAGCTTTTCCTTCTGTGATCCTGTATCACCTGAGGCACTCTGGGGCTCTTGAAGCCGGCAGCTGGGCAAGTTAATCATTATAAGAAGTGATAAATTAGCCTGCTCCACTCTCCTTAGCATGGGGGGGTGATGAGCATTAGGTAGTTTGGGGAGCATTGCCAAGATGGGAGCTTGTTTTTTGCCAAGGAGAAGGGAGAAAATATTGCTTAGAGTAAATAAAGCAGCTCTGCTTCCCCGGCAAGAGGAAAAGAAGCGATTAAAGATGTGAGTGCTGCATGGAATCATTTGCATGAGGATATATCTTGTCTGCTATGCAGGATAGTTCCCAATAAACCCTGCTTTGCCTGACCTTTATTTTCGGATTTATACCGCATAGTACAAGAGACAAGATTAAAAATCCCAAAGTGCTTTGTGGGCAGGGAATGAAAAGTGGGGAGGCACTTTTTTGTTTTCTTCAGCCTGCCTCTTCTTTTGTTCCTTTCAGAGATCTCACTTCATTTCTGCTGTTTTTTGGAGCACATGTGCTTAGCTCTTCCCAGATCCCCTGGCCTTGTTTTAGCTCTGGGTGTCATGGACACTCTAAATTGTGAGGTTTTTCCCTCCATCTACCTCTGCTTCTTCAAGTGGTTTACCTTCCTTTACCTGTTGGAGTGATGGATTTTTCTCACCATTTATTACTTAGTGCTTTTTCTGTATTTCCTTCATTCTCTAAAACCAACTTTTCACTTGCCCTGTGGCTGTTAGATGCCAGATATGGGAGCATTAATTCTTTCTCTGCTGCTTGTCTGAGCTTTCACAAGGAGCTGAGAGCTCTCTGGGGTTAAACTTGACTTGCTTCATAACCTTCCTTGCTGCTGCCTATGTCCTTGGACACTTAAGGGAAATGCCTCATACTAATTTATGTATAGATTAATTTTCGAATACAGCCTCTCTATCTACCCTAACATATACAGCAATATAAGAAGCTGGGAATAGAGATCAGCAAGTTTTGAGAATAAGGAGCCGGCGTTTTTCTGTAGGAAGGAAAGCAGCAAGCGCCTGGCCCCAGGAGCCGAGACGCTCGGGCTGCAGGAGCTGCAGAGCGCCCGGAGCCGGCTTTTCCCTGTGCTCTGTGCCTGCCCCCGGGCTGAGCTGGGCGGCGCTGCTGCCGCCTGGTGGCGAGAGCGCGGCACTGCCGCCCCCGACACGGCGCCCCGGCGCTGCTGTCGCCCGGTGCCGGCTGAGCCGAGAGGGCGGCGGCCTCGGTGGCTGCCGAGCGTGGCAAGGAGCGGGAGCGAGCGGGGCCGGGTCTGTCAGCGGAGGGGAGGGGCGAAGGGCGGTTCGGAGCGCCAAGGGACACGGCCGTGCACGAGCGGGGCCACAGCTATGGAAAGGACCGGGCGCCGTGCGGGGCGGTGACCGCGGGGAATGACAGCGCGGGGGGCGGCCCGGCGGGGCCGGTTTTGCCGGGCAGCAGAGGCGCGGTCGCAGCGCGACCCGGGCGGGAGGCACCGGGCGGGCACGGTCGGAATAGAGCCGCCCGCGTGTCGCTCTCAAGGAGGCGGCTCGGAAAGGAAGGCGCAGTTCCGCGCTCTCGGGACGGCGTTAAGTGACGTTTTTATTAGAATATTATAGTATTTATTTGATTTTATTATTTTATTATCTGCCAGGACCTTGCAGAGGGTGGTTTACACTTCCGCCACACTCAAGATGGCGGACGCACTAGGCCCCCTGCGAGAGGTGTCCCTGCCGATGCCTGCCGCCGGTCGCGGAGCCGTCGGCCGCCTCCGGCGCGGCTGACCCCGCCAGCCGTGTCCTCGCACCGGGAAGCACGGCGGAAAATCGCGCGGAAAGCGCGGGGCCGGCGTCGGAGTCCGGGCCGGATTCAGGTAGCCGACTAGACAGAAGCCCTTGTGAGGGGCGGCGGGGGCCCTAAGTGTACCACACTAAAGATGGCGGCTCGACCGGAAGTGGCTTCTGCCAGCACCCAAGATGGCGGCGAAGGGCGGAAGTGTCGTCACTGCCACACTAAAGATGGCGGTCGTGTGCACTTTTCTGACCTTCTCAATATGGCGGCAGGGAAGGCCCCCCCCAAGCTGCGTCTATTCGGCTGCCTGAACGCGACGCCGACGCCGACGCCGACGCCAGCCCAGCGCTTGCGCGCAATTTTCTGAGGCGTTTCCCGCTACGCGGACACCGACTGTGGGGTCAGCGGCGCCTGGGGCAGGCGGGAGCATTCAGGCAGTCGAATAGACGGAGCGGGGGGGGGGGTCCTTCCGGCCGCCATCTTGAGAAGGTCGAATAGCCACATCGGTGCGGTACCGGTGACTTCCGCCCTTCTTCGCCAGGAGCGCCAATGGCGGGGAGCCCGGGGAGCAGCGCTGCCGGGCCGGGGGCACCGGGGCGGGTGCTCCGGGCTCGGAGGTGAGCGGGGAACGGGGACAGCCCCGAGCGGACGGTGGGGGCCGCGGGGGATCGGTATTCCGGCCCAGGGATGAGTGTTCCGGCACAGGGGTGGCTGTCCCGGCACAGGGATGCGTTCCTGGACTGTCTAATAATATTATTTAACGATCGTGCAAGGAGATCTGTATAAAAAAATCCTCCGTGGTCATCCTTCTCCCACAGCCCCGCTGTGTTTCCAGGATCTTGGGGGAAGAGTTTGGGTCTGAACAAGGCTCTCGGGCACAGGGTGGGATTCTTGGGGTGCAGGCCCAGGATTTGGACTCGATGCTCCCTGTGGGTCCCTTGCAGCCCAGGAAATGCTGCGATCCTGTGCCTCTGAGGGTGAAATAAAGGGCAGCGGTGGGGTTTGTGCCCGCTGTGTTCACGGCCCCGCCGGCTCAGGGCGGGTTAAAGGCGCAGCTGCCCCGAGACAGCGGGACCGGCCGGGGCTGCTCGCTCCCGGTGCTGCCGCCTCGTGGGGAGAGCCCGGCACTGCAGCCCGCGCAGGCGCTGGACCACGGGATGGGCGTGGAACAGCAGCGCAGGGGATGCTGAGGCAGCCCAGGGAATGCTGCGGTCCCAGGGAAGGCTGAGGCGTCCCCTGCCCGGGGCACTCGGCAGCAAACCCCTGATGTTGAGCAGAAAAAGGAAAGTTCTGGGTTAGTGGGAGGAGGTTTCTGGAATGGAGCTGGGACAGGTGCTGATCCACGCATGGAATCACGGGCTGGTTTGGCTTGGAAGGGACCACCAGGATCATTTACACTCTGTTTGTTGTCTGATTGCACAGCGAAGAACATCCAGAACTGCCACCTCACCCTCACGGACAGCAGGAATGTCTTCCATAGCTCTTGTTTTGGAATGGGAATGGCTGTTGGGAGCTCTGGCAGGACCAGGTAAGAAGAGAAATGGGATCATTGTGGCTGCTGCTGGAGGTGGTTTTCTGCTTTCCGGCTGTTCTTCTCATTGATCCTTTCACAGCAGTGTTCTAGGGCACATTTGAGGGTAATTCCAGGAATTTGAAACCAGATAAAAACTGGTGGGGCAAAAATGTGAACGCGATCCATTTCTGGTAGTTCCAAGCTTCTCCCACAACACCGTTCCAGGGGAAAGCTGATAAAAGGGTAAAGATGCAGAGGAACAAGTGCTGTAAAGCCCCCTGGCGCTCTGAGAGAGCAAACCTTCCAGTAGTCCCAGCAGATCTCTTGGAGAAAGTGTGGGATCGCAAGGTTTTCCAGGAAAGCAAAACAAGGGTGGAGATGAGGGAATAGGCTTCCAGTTCTTCCTTGAGCTGAAAGCCTGGGGGAATTGAGAGGGGCCACAAGAACTGTTTGTGTAGGCAAATGGGAGTTTGGGGGCTGAATCTGAGTTTCCCTCTGGGGCATTTTTGAGGGAAAAGCTGAGGTGCTGTTTAAGGGAGAGAATGCACATTTTTGGGGTGGAAAAGGTTGAATCAATATTGTAGAGGAAGTAAAACGCTGGGGGTAAAAGTGGATGCAATCTGGAGGGGACAGATTGAATATTTTGGAGGCAAAATGGGGAACTGAGTAGTGGAGAGATGGGGAACATTTTGGAGGCAACACTTGACAAACTCTCTGGGGTGGAGAACGACCACATTGAGGGAAAAATGAGGTGATGAGCAGTGGGCACGTAGGGAAGGTCGTGGGGGTAAATCTTGAGAAAAGCCCCGTGGTATTCAAGAAATCCTTGGTAGCAGGACTGAGGAATTCAGTGGTGGAAAAATAGGGGAATTTTGCGGGGGTAAAACTTTAAAAGATCTAAGAGTTGAGAGTGTGTGTTTTTAGGTAGAAAGGATGTCTTGTTGAAGTTGGGCGTCTGGATTGTGGCATTTATGGATCCAGAAAGTAGAAGATAAAGGAGACTCCCAAAGCCTCGGTAGCTGTGTTAAGAAATCCGTCCCAGGGAAGAAAGGTACCTAAACCTCCTAGAAGTAGGGACTAATTAGCATGGGAAGGGGAAAACCCACCCCCAGTGGGAGAGAGCACGCCAGGTAGGGGAAGAGAAGGATGCCCTTAAGAAGAAGTAGGGAAGGTGAATTTCTCGGCTTGCTGAAATGTATCAAAAAGTTTGGAATCTGGGTCTGTGTGGAGGCCGGGATTTTCTCAGCCATATGCAGAGCCCAGCACTAGGAATAAAGGAATTCCAGGCTTTACAACGCCAAAAATGCAGTACCAGAGAGTTCTGTTATCCCGAGGACTTGGGGGATACTTGGCAAAAATTTCCGGGGGCCCAGGCTGGACCGAGCTTTTAACGCTCCCCGGATTCACGGGATCGGGGATTCCAGCGTGCCCTGCACGGGTTTTTTCAGGGAAGTCCCAAATCCTTCGTGTGAGCACGAAGCAGAATCCCCTGGGAGCTGTGAAGGCAACAGGATATTTCTTGGGAATTTTGAAGGGTTGGGTGAGTCCTCAGTGTTAGGTTGGAATGAACGCAAATTGTCCGGGAGTTGCTGGTTTGGGGATGGCCGGGTCTGGGTTTGGATTTGTGGGCACCGAGTGTTCCTTGTGTCAGGTCTTCTGGATTGGTAGGAATTGTCAGAGAAAAGAGAAGGCAATTGAAATGCGGAGCTCCATTCCCGGAGAAATGGTCAGGATGGGAGCGGGAAGGCTGTGGAGCTGCTGGGAGCTCGTGGAGAACGAAAGGATCTGAGGCCTGGAGGCAAAAGCTGTGGAACAAAGCCTGAAAAGGGTGTGGGGTGGGGCGGGAGGGGGAGGAGGGCACCGTGGTGGGGGGAAAGAGGGAAAGGATCCCTGCTCCGGGAATCCAGCAGGGACCAGGAGAGGATCATTTTCCATCCACTGCTCTCAGTGGAATCCTAATAAGGACGGTGGAAGGGAAGTGATTTGTTTGTTCTTAGGTTTGGAATGAAAGGTGCTCTTCCAGAGGGGACTATTGACCTGTTAAAATTCTGTTGGATACAGGAAAAGAGGGAGGAAGCAAGCAGCTGGGGAATGAAGGGGTGGATTTTTTGGTGGATACAGGGAAAGACACGGGAAGGGGCTCTCAAGTAAAATACACCTCACGGGCAGCACCAGGAGAAGCCTCAAGTGCCCTTTTTTTCCAAGCTCTGACATTCCAGAGGAGTAAGCAGTGGTCAGCCCATCACTTTCTGTATTCCTTGGATGCCCAGTGCTTTGTTGGGAAGAGATAATATTTGGAAATGAACAAATCCGGGGATGTAATTTCCTGATAGTAAAGCCCCAGAGAGCCTGGTTTTGATATCCTTCCAGCACCCAAACGCAGCAGAGGGAATCCTGGCGGAGCTGGAAAACGCTGTCGCTCCGTCGGTGGAATTCCTGGGAACTGGAAAGCAGCAGAAGCAGCAAGAACAGAGTTGGAAGCAGGCTCCAGCCGGGTAAGGCAGACACCAAATCCTTTGGAACTGGGCAGGGGTGGGAAGAATGAATTCTTACATTTGTAGCCCAGGGATTCCTGAGCAGGATCCCGGCAGGGAAGACTGCAGGGATCAGGCTGGGGCCTGATCGCAGCTGGGGGCAGCGAGCCTTGGAATTGGCTGAAGGGAAGAAAGAGGGATCCTTTGAGCACAAGGATCAGGTGTCAAATGCGGAGATGGCATCAGACAATTCCTCGGGAGGGTTTAGTTCCTGGGCCAAATCGATCTGCTGCCTTGTGAAGGAGCTCAGAGACCTGGGAAGAGCCCAAGCAACGCAGGGAATGCACCGGCAGATAAAAGTGCCGGGGAACGGTGGGGAAAAGCATCCGAACAGGGGGCCTCGTTTTGTACAGGGACGGTACAAAAAATTGTCCGAAAGAATAGGAATGGAATGGGATTTTACGTATTCCTCGGAGGCCACAATCCAGTGGGAAGGCTGAGAGAAAGAAACAAAGCCTAAAAAGGCAGATGAGCCAAATCTGCCCAAAGCCTCCAATGGCCACATTCCCTGGCATTGCTGAGGACTTCAGCCAAGCTCCAAGCAAAAGGTGAGCCCCTGATTTTGGTGCCAAGGGAAACTCCAAGTTAAGAATGATCCAAATATGAAGCGCTTCTCACAAAACTCGGCTTTGCAAACCTTTATTTGGGCTAAAAAAGAAAAGATGGGAATGCCCTTGGCAGAAAAGCAGCTGTGAGGCACAGCAGGCTTCAAATGCCTGTCAGCAGGAGCTCCAGGAGAAACGGCTGCTGGCTCCGGGCATCCTGGGCTTTCCAGGCAGGTTTTGTAGCGGATTGCAAGGCAGTTTTCCTGCCTCTGGGGGGTGGCACCTGCATCCCACTGGAAAGGGAAAATGTGGAGAGAGGGGCAAGCGGGAAGACGGTTGCTGATGTGTGTCCTTGGATCGCAGTTCCTCCCGGTGAGTCTGTGCTGCTGGAAGTTTGAAGGAGATCAGTCCTGGAGTACGTGTGGGTTCACCTGTGGGGTTTGGGAGCGACGCTGGACATGAAATTCCAGGGATGTTCCCTTTGCTGGAGTGAGAAGCAGTGGAAGCACTTTGCTGTCTGCTTCTTCATCGCCTTCGCCTCGGTCCCCTGGGGCTCCAGGTAATCCCCTCTCACCTTTGCTTTTCCAAGGGTCTCTAAATGAGGGCTTGAGCTTTGGTGTAGCTCCCTTTACAGGGAAGATCTGTTCCAGGAAAGGTCTCCTGGTCTGGACCGATGGCGTTGCAGGAAGAGCAGGAAACCCCACAGCTCCTGTGGCTCCCTCATCCGATTTGCCTGCAGGCAGCAGCAAGGATCATTCCCAAGTGTCATGCCCTGGCTCCGTGACTCGGTGAGGTTGTGTTCCCCCAAAGGCCAGGGGCCGCTTTGTTTTGCAGCTCACGAAAGTCCAGCTCGGTGGTGCTGGGTTTGGTTTTTGTGTATAATGAAGGCACTAAAAAATTCCCCTCCTTCACTGGCACAGCCCTGGAGTGGGAGCAGATTCCCCTTATCCCGCAGTTATCCCGCTCCTGCCCTGGATCCCTGCGGTGCCGTGTGTTCTCCAAGCTCACAGCACTGCTGGCTCTAAACAAGAAAAACAATCCCTGTTCCTTCTCTTCTCCGTCCTTGATGTTCCCAGGCCCTGCATCTCCCTGGCTATTCCCTGTGGGAGTCTTCATCTCCATCCCACCTTATCCCGATCGGGTAAGGGTCTGAGACGTGTTTAGCAGCAAATGCATTCCTGTGAAGAAAGCCAAGAGCAAAGAGCATCCAGATGCAGAGAAGTCTTTAGAAAAGCGTTCCAGACGTGCAAATGAGGGATGTGTCTTCCTGCATCTCCTGTTGTTTTTCTCTGTCATGTTTTGGAAGGGTTTCTCTCAGTGATTTCCTGCAGTCCAGGTGCGTCCCTTCTTTTGTCCAAATCCAGTGCCAGAGGATCGAACAACTGATGAGTGGGGCCTGGGATGAAAACGGTTCTCCTAAAATGAGGGAAACAATGCTAGAAGAGAAATGAGCATCCTTTTAATGCCTGGAATAAAAGTGCTGGAAAAGGGCACTTTTTATTTGATATGGTGTCATTCTCCTTTTTTTTTCCATAGCTAAAACTCCACGGTGAGCAATCGGAGCAGAAATAGGAAATGCAGGAGTCTTGGATTCCACAGTGGGATTAACTTCCCTTTTCTGCTCTCTTTCAGGACAGGAAAAACCACTGAACTCGCCCCATCTTTGGGACCAAGAGCTTTGGTGCTGGAGTAGGCAAAGCCAGCTAGGGCCCCCCTTGTCCTGCCCATGGTGTGGGTCAGGGACAGGCTCCTCTTCTCCTCTGCGCTGGGATGAACTGCCTAGGGAATGCTATTTTTGACAGCCCGGTCCTAGCCCCGGCTACTGGAAATGGGCGGAGGTGAAGAGGCAAGTGCCAGAGTTGCTTGGGGATGATGGAATTGTGGTGTTTGGCTGTGCCCAGAGGGGCAGGTTGGGCATTTCTGTGTGTCTGAGGACCGGTTTGGGTGCTGGGGAGCCCGGGGAGCCGAGCTCTCAGTGCATTCCCAGCTCACCCGGGGGTGGGAGCTGGTGCAGGGCTCTGGTCGGGCTCGGGGCAGGCCCTGGCCCCGGCACAGACACGCTGGGGTGGTTTGGGGCCGCTTGGGGAGCCGTGGGAGGAGAATGAGGGATGGTGCTGGGCAGAGCGATCGGCCTGTGCTCGTGTCAGCGCAGCCGTGCAGGGCACTGGGATCTGGGTAAAACACCGGCTCTCCTGGTGTTCAGGGAAGCAAGGTCTGTATTTATCCATACATATTTATCCCTACATATTTATCCCTATATTTATCCATGGATTATCCATATATGTTTATCCATATACATTTATCCATATTTTTATCCACGTATTTACCCATGAATTTATCCCTAGATTTACCCATGTATTTACCCAGGTATTTTATGAACACTCAAGTGCCATATCCATGTATTTTATGAGCACTTCCAGGGTTGGTGACTCCACCACTGCCCTGGGCAGCTGTTCCAGCGCTGGACAACCCTTCCCATGCTGGGCCAGGAGATGGATTCTGGAAATGCAGACTCTGAGGAGCTGGGGATTAAGGCAGCATTGGATTCCTTTATTCTCCCAGAAGGATAAAGGAGATTTATCCCCAGACGAACCAGAGGTGATCACACTGAGGTCATTAGTGGGATTTCTTCCTTACTCCCACAAATACCCACTGGGGTGACAGAGTTCCCTACAAGGGCGGTGTTGGAAGGAGCTGCTGGAATGTTTTGCTGTTTATTGGGATCCACAGGATGTTTGGTGTCTCTCAGAGCTGTTCCAGGCTTTCCACAGACCCAAACGCTCCTCACACTTCTCCTCAGAGTAGAGAGGTTTCCCAGAGTGCTGGTTTTTAATTTCAGATGCTGGGATAACGACACGGCTTCAGGAGGCAGGAGACTCATTGTGCTGTGCCTCAGTCCAGGCAGGGACAACCCCCAGCTAATAAAAACCTCTTTAAAGCACAAAAAGTCCCATTAAACTGATATTATAAAGGCTGCAAATTGAAGCAGGCCTCAATCAGAAAGCAGCAGAATTTAATTCCCCCCCCTTGCCCATTTGCATGATGATCTCCTTCCTAATTGCCCATCTACGCTTTTCCCACAGAAGTGCTGTCCCGAGGTTGGAGATGGTTCCAGCTTTATGGAGCTTTGATCTTTATCTGGTTTTACTTTTTACAGGGCACAGAACCCGAGAGTGGCAGCTGCTTTCCTCTTGTTCCTCCTGTGGCAGTGAACTGCTCTTCCCGAGGACGGCTGCAGGAATTCTCAGGCAGCATAACGTATGGAATGCCAGGCACGCTACAGAATTCCAGTGGGAGCAGCAGGAACTTCTGTTCTTTACTGGCAGGGCTGTGCCATGAAGGGGAGCTCGGAGATATTGGTCAGCTCAGGGAATGAGCCTGGCTCATGGTAAGGAAATTCACTGTGCAGTTACTTCAGGCCCTTCTCCTCCTTCTCCTCCTTCTCCTCCTTCTCCTCCTTCTCCTCCTTCTCCTCCTTCTCCTCCTTCTCCTCCTTCTCCTCCTTCTCCTCCTTCTCCTCCTTCTCCTCCTTCTCCTCCTTCTCCTCCTTCTCCTCCTTCTCCTCCTTCTCCTCCTTCTCCTCCTTCTCCTCCTTCTCCTCCTTCTCCTCCTTCTCCTCCTTCTCCTCCTTCTCCTCCTTCTCCTCCTTCTCCTCCTTCTCCTCCTTCTCCTCCTTCTCCTCCTTCTCCTTCTCCCTCTCTTCCCAACACCAGTTCCAGACCTCAGTATAATCCATGTTCCCACAGCCTGACCTTGCAGTTTTCCCAGTTTAGCAGCCCCAGCCACACTTGCAGCCTCTCTGTCTGGACTTTGTCTTGCTGAAATCTCCCTTTGTTGATCCTTTGCTGCCTCACCTTTTATCCAGCAATAACGTGCAGTGGGTGGAAGCTTCTCAGAATTCCCTCCCTGTTCCACTGGAAACATTCCCAAGTGGAAGCAGCTGCACTGCCCATCAGCACTTGCCTGCTTTTAGGGGTGGTTGAGGCATGAAGGATGCAACAAATGGAGTTGGCTCCAAGGGGATGAAATGCTCCCCCTGAGGCTGCTCAGAGAGCTGGAGCTGAGGAATCCGGGTGGGAATCACTCCAAGAAAAAGGAAGGAAAAGAGAGCAGAGGAACAGGGATGCAATTCCAACCTCTCCAAGGACTGGGATGGGCACATTCACCATCACCATTTAATCTAGACACGATTTCTTCTTTGCCTCTGGCTGCCAGGAGCAGGATGAGCAGTTTAATGAGTTTAAATAGTGAATAGTTTAATTAGCTGGAAGAGACTGGATCAATAGCTGCTTAAACAAACAACTGGATCCCTGTTTCCAAGCTTGGATGTAGTTTTGGAAGGTTCCTGGCAGTTTGGCAGGGATTAGTGATGCTGAGAATGTGCTTTTTTGTGGGTTTGGGGCTTTTACTCCTGTTCACGTGGCTGCTCTTTTTCTTGTTGAGTGGAAAACAGGAGGGAAAGAGCAACGACGGAAGGAATTCCACTCTTGCTGCTTCAAGGGATGGATCAGGAAGGGAACAGGCTGCAGGGAATTTGGAGTGCAAACTGAGATCTCTCCGATATTTTCGGCTCAGTCAGTCCATCAGTGCTTGGTAGCTTTTTAGGCCACGTGCAAGGTGAATGATGGTGCACATGGCAGAGCTGCTGGTGGCTCCTTCCCCTGCCCGGCTGTCAGTCACCCTGCAGGGTGCTGGAGCAGCATGCCAGAGGCCGTGGATCCTATGGATCCCATGGATCCCAGGGGCGTGATCAGGAGCCTGGGCCTGCTGGCCACTCCTTGCTCTCTCTTACCCTGATTTTTCAGCTCTGCAACGAATCCAGCTTGAGTTTTTCAACCCCCTAGAAACCCAGGGACCTTTCATGTCTGTTCTCAGATCTGGGATTTAAATCCAGCCCTTATCAAAGCACCCCGTGACCAGGCAGGCCCTGAATCCCAGCAGGGATCTGATAAAGAGGGACCTGACATCCTAAAGAAACCCTTTGAAATCCTGCTGGGATTGATTTGTATCCATAATGGAGCCCCGAGCTCTCTGCCAGGGAGAGATGAAGCTGCTCCTTTGCTTTATTATCCTCAGGCCCTTCCCAGCTTTGAGGGAAATTCAGTCCCTCTTCAAGCCCCAAAATCATGGAAAAGCTCCTTTGTATCCTCTCCACAGCCCCTACGTGGATTAATCAACTTTTTATTTGATATGGTGTCATTCTCCTTTTTTTTCCATGGCTAAAACTCCACGGTGAGCAATCAGAGCAGAAATAGGAAATGCAGGAGTCTTGGATTCCACAGTGGGATTAACTTCCCTTTTCTGCTCTCTTTCAGGACAGGAAAAACCACTGAACTCGCCCCATCTTTGGGACCAAGAGCTTTGGTGCTGGAGTAGGCAAAGCCAGCTAGGGCCCCCCTTGTCCTGCCCATGGTGTGGGTCAGGGACAGGCTCCTCTTCTCCTCTGTGCTGGGATGAACTGCCTAGGGAATGCTATTACTGACAGCCCGGTCCTAGCCCCGGCTACTGGAAATGGGCGGAGGTGAAGAGGCAAGTGCCAGAGTTGCTTGGGGATGATGGAATTGTGGTGTTTGGCTGTGCCCAGAGGGGCAGGTTGGGCATTTCTGTGTGTCTGAGGACCGGTTTGGGTGCTGGGGAGCCCGGGGAGCCGAGCTCTCAGTGCATTCCCAGCTCACCCGGGGGTGGGAGCTGGTGCAGGGCTGGGTGACAGCCTCTGGTCGGGCTCGGGGCAGGCCCTGGCCCCGGCACAGACACGCTGGGGTGGTTTGGGGCCGCTTGGGGAGCAATGGGAAGAAAATGAGGGATGGTGCTGGGCAGAGCGATCGGCCTGTGCTTGTGTCAGCGCAGCCGTGCAGGGCACTGGGATCTGGGTAAAACACCGGCTCTCCTGGTGTTCAGGGATGCAAGGTCTGAGGGACTGGATTTACTTGGGGTTTTCCAGGACAGCAGGAAGAAGAGGAAATGTGGTGCCAGAGGTGCGTCCCACCAGGTTGCAGTTCCCTCTTTCCCATTTCCATTTCCTCCTCAGTGCAGGTGTCCCCTGCAGCCCATGAGCACGGGGCCGGTGACAACTCCCTGTCTGTAGAGGGATTCCTTATGGAACAAGGGCAGGTGACACTTGTGTGAGGCTTACGACTGTTAGAATTAGACCAGGATGGGTTTAAGGAAAAGAAAACTAGAATCGTGTGTTAATCTTACTGGTCAATGAACAAATGGAATCCACACTTCTGTAAGAAAAAATAGAGTGTATGGAGCATATAGAAGAAGCTGTTTTTGCCTGCTGCTGCTGCTTGGCTTTATCATGTAACCCCATTCGAACTCTGCCTTCAAGACAGCTGTGAGACCGTGAAATAAAGAACTTAGCAGAACAGCAGCCTCCTCTGCTCTTTCACCCTGGTCCGAGAAGGAGGGGTACCCTGTCAAAGGCTCAACACTTGCCTTTCTGACTTTGTTTCTAAATTTCTACCTTTCTAATTTTGTTTGTTTCTAATTTTTTTTTGTTTGTTCGTTTCTAACTTTGTTTTCAACTTTCTCCCTTTAGAAATTTGTTTGTTTCTTGTATTTTACCTCTTTGTTTGTTTCTAAATTTCTGCCGTTGTAACTTTGTTTCTAACTTTCTACTTTTAAAATTTCATTTGTTTTTAACTTTTTACCATTCCTCCCAGCGAGGGCTGTGTGCAGAATACTAAAACCTGTTAAGTTCTTCACTTTTACGTCTATAGGCAAATGCTACTGATTTAGATGTAAATTCATTTTGAAATAAGCCAGCCCTCTCTGTCTACTCTGTCGCATACAGCAATATAAGAAGCTGGGAATAGAGATCCGCAGGTTTTGAGAATAAGGAGCCGGCGTTTTTCTGTAGGAAGGAAAGCAGCAAGCGCCTGGCCCCAGGAGCCGAGACGCTCGGGCTGCAGGAGCTGCAGAGCGCCCGGAGCCGGCTTTTCCCTGTGCTCTGTGCCTGCCCCCGGGCTGAGCTGGGCGGCGCTGCTGCCGCCTGGTGGCGAGAGCGCGGCACTGCCGCCCCCGACACGGCGCCCCGGCGCTGCTGTCGCCCGGTGCCGGCTGAGCCGAGAGGGCGGCGGCCTCGGTGGCTGCCGAGCGTGGCAAGGAGCGGGAGCGAGCGGGGCCGGGTCTGTCAGCGGAGGGGAGGGGCGAAGGGCGGTTCGGAGCGCCAAGGGACACGGCCGTGCACGAGCGGGGCCACAGCTATGGAAAGGACCGGGCGCCGTGCGGGGCGGTGACCGCGGGGAATGACAGCGCGGGGGGCGGCCCGGCGGGGCCGGTTTTGCCGGGCAGCAGAGGCGCGGTCGCAGCGCGACCCGGGCGGGAGGCACCGGGCGGGCACGGTCGGAATAGAGCCGCCCGCGTGTCGCTCTCAAGGAGGCGGCTCGGAAAGGAAGGCGCAGTTCCGCGCTCTCGGGACGGCGTTAAGTGACGTTTTTATTAGAATATTATAGTATTTATTTGATTTTATTATTTTATTATCTGCCAGGACCTTGCAGAGGGTGGTTTACACTTCCGCCACACTCAAGATGGCGGACGCACTAGGCCCCCTGCGAGAGGTGTCCCTGCCGATGCCTGCCGCCGGTCGCGGAGCCGTCGGCCGCCTCCGGCGCGGCTGACCCCGCCAGCCGTGTCCTCGCACCGGGAAGCACGGCGGAAAATCGCGCGGAAAGCGCGGGGCCGGCGTCGGAGTCCGGGCCGGATTCAGGCAGCCGACTAGACAGAAGCCCTTGTGAGGGGCGGCGGGGGCCCTAAGTGTACCACACTAAAGATGGCGGCTCGACCGGAAGTGGCTTCTGCCAGCACCCAAGATGGCGGCGAAGGGCAGAAGTGTCGTCACTGCCACACTAAAGATGGCGGTCGTGTGCACTTTTCTGACCTTCTCAATATGGCGGCAGGGAAGGCCCCCCCCAAGCTGCGTCTATTCGGCTGCCTGAACGCGACGCCGACGCCGACGCCAGCCCAGCGCTTGCGCGCAATTTTCTGAGGCGTTTCCCGCTACGCGGACACCGACTGTGGGGTCAGCGGCGCCTGGGGCAGGCGGGAGCATTCAGGCAGTCGAATAGACGGAGCGGGGGGGGGGGGGGGTCCTTCCGGCCGCCATCTTGAGAAGGTCGAATAGCCACATCGGTGCGGTACCGGTGACTTCCGCCCTTCTTCGCCAGGAGCGCCAATGGCGGGGAGCCCGGGGAGCAGCGCTGCCGGGCCGGGGGCACCGGGGCGGGTGCTCCGGGCTCGGAGGTGAGCGGGGAACGGGGACAGCCCCGAGCGGACGGTGGGGGCCGCGGGGGATCGGTATTCCGGCCCAGGGATGAGTGTTCCGGCACAGGGGTGGCTGTCCCGGCACAGGGATGCGTTCCTGGACTGTCTAATAATATTATTTAACGATCGTGCAAGGAGATCTGTATAAAAAAATCCTCCGTGGTCATCCTTCTCCCACAGCCCCGCTGTGTTTTCAGGATCTTGGGGGAAGAGTTTGGGTCTGAACAAGGCTCTCGGGCACAGGGTGGGATTCTTGGGGTGCAGGCCCAGGATTTGGACTCGATGCTCCCTGTGGGTCCCTTGCAGCCCAGGAAATGCTGCGATCCTGTGCCTCTGAGGGTGAAATAAAGGGCAGCGGTGGGGTTTGTGCCCGCTGTGTTCACGGCCCCGCCGGCTCAGGGCGGGTTAAAGGCGCAGCTGCCCCGAGACAGCGGGACCGGCCGGGGCTGCTCGCTCCCGGTGCTGCCGCCTCGTGGGGAGAGCCCGGCACTGCAGCCCGCGCAGGCGCTGGACCACGGGATGGGCGTGGAACAGCAGCGCAGGGGATGCTGAGGCAGCCCAGGGAATGCTGCGGTCCCAGGGAAGGCTGAGGCGTCCCCTGCCCGGGGCACTCGGCAGCAAACCCCTGATGTTGAGCAGAAAAAGGAAAGTTCTGGGTTAGTGGGAGGAGGTTTCTGGAATGGAGCTGGGACAGGTGCTGATCCACGCATGGAATCACGGGCTGGTTTGGCTTGGAAGGGACCACCAGGATCATTTACACTCTGTTTGTTGTCTGATTGCACAGCGAAGAACATCCAGAACTGCCACCTCACCCTCACGGACAGCAGGAATGTCTTCCATAGCTCTTGTTTTGGAATGGGAATGGCTGTTGGGAGCTCTGGCAGGACCAGGTAAGAAGAGAAATGGGATCATTGTGGCTGCTGCTGGAGGTGGTTTTCTGCTTTCCGGCTGTTCTTCTCATTGATCCTTTCACAGCAGTGTTCTAGGGCACATTTGAGGGTAATTCCAGGAATTTGAAACCAGATAAAAACTGGTGGGGCAAAAATGTGAACGCGATCCATTTCTGGTAGTTCCAAGCTTCTCCCACAACACCGTTCCAGGGGAAAGCTGATAAAAGGGTAAAGATGCAGAGGAACAAGTGCTGTAAAGCCCCCTGGCGCTCTGAGAGAGCAAACCTTCCAGTAGTCCCAGCAGATCTCTTGGAGAAAGTGTGGGATCGCAAGGTTTTCCAGGAAAGCAAAACAAGGGTGGAGATGAGGGAATAGGCTTCCAGTTCTTCCTTGAGCTGAAAGCCTGGGGGAATTGAGAGGGGCCACAAGAACTGTTTGTGTAGGCAAATGGGAGTTTGGGGGCTGAATCTGAGTTTCCCTCTGGGGCATTTTTGAGGGAAAAGCTGAGGTGCTGTTTAAGGGAGAGAATGCACATTTTTGGGGTGGAAAAGGTTGAATCAATATTGTAGAGGAAGTAAAACGCTGGGGGTAAAAGTGGATGCAATCTGGAGGGGACAGATTGAATATTTTGGAGGCAAAATGGGGAACTGAGTAGTGGAGAGATGGGGAACATTTTGGAGGCAACACTTGACAAACTCTCTGGGGTGGAGAACGACCACATTGAGGGAAAAATGAGGTGATGAGCAGTGGGCACGTAGGGAAGGTCGTGGGGGTAAATCTTGAGAAAAGCCCCGTGGTATTCAAGAAATCCTTGGAAGCAGGACTGAGGAATTCAGTGGTGGAAAAATAGGGGAATTTTGCGGGGGTAAAACTTTAAAAGAGCTAAGAGTTGAGAGTGTGTGTTTTTAGGTAGAAAGGATGTCTTGTTGAAGTTGGGCGTCTGGATTGTGGCATTTATGGATCCAGAAAGTAGAAGATAAAGGAGACTCCCAAAGCCTCGGTAGCTGTGTTAAGAAATCCGTCCCAGGGAAGAAAGGTACCTAAACCTCCTAGAAGTAGGGACTAATTAGCATGGGAAGGGGAAAACCCACCCCCAGTGGGAGAGAGCACGCCAGGTAGGGGAAGAGAAGGATGCCCTTAAGAAGAAGTAGGGAAGGTGAATTTCTCGGCTTGCTGAAATGTATCAAAAAGTTTGGAATCTGGGTCTGTGTGGAGGCCGGGATTTTCTCAGCCATATGCAGAGCCCAGCACTAGGAATAAAGGAATTCCAGGCTTTACAACGCCAAAAATGCAGTACCAGAGAGTTCTGTTATCCCGAGGACTTGGGGGATACTTGGCAAAAATTTCCGGGGGCCCAGGCTGGACCGAGCTTTTAACGCTCCCCGGATTCACGGGATCGGGGATTCCAGCGTGCCCTGCACGGGTTTTTTCAGGGAAGTCCCAAATCCTTCGTGTGAGCACGAAGCAGAATCCCCTGGGAGCTGTGAAGGCAACAGGATATTTCTTGGGAATTTTGAAGGGTTGGGTGAGTCCTCAGTGTTAGGTTGGAATGAACGCAAATTGTCCGGGAGTTGCTGGTTTGGGGATGGCCGGGTCTGGGTTTGGATTTGTGGGCACCGAGTGTTCCTTGTGTCAGGTCTTCTGGATTGGTAGGAATTGTCAGAGAAAAGAGAAGGCAATTGAAATGCGGAGCTCCATTCCCAGAGAAATGGTCAGGATGGGAGCGGGAAGGCTGTGGAGCTGCTGGGAGCTCGTGGAGAACGAAAGGATCTGAGGCCTGGAGGCAAAAGCTGTGGAACAAAGCCTGAAAAGGGTGTGGGGTGGGGCGGGAGGGGGAGGAGGGCACCGTGGTGGGGGGAAAGAGGGAAAGGATCCCTGCTCCGGGAATCCAGCAGGGACCAGGAGAGGATCATTTTCCATCCACTGCTCTCAGTGGAATCCTAATAAGGACGGTGGAAGGGAAGTGATTCGTTTGTTCTTAGGTTTGGAATGAAAGGTGCTCTTGCAGAGGGGACTATTGACCTGTTAAAATTCTGTTGGATACAGGAAAAGAGGGAGGAAGCAAGCAGCTGGGGAATGAAGGGGTGGATTTTTTGGTGGATACAGGGAAAGACACGGGAAGGGGCTCTCAAGTAGAATACACCTCACGGGCAGCACCAGGAGAAGCCTCAAGTGCCCTTTTTTTCCAAGCTCTGACATTCCAGAGGAGTAAGCAGTGGTCAACCCATCACTTTCTGTATTCCTTGGATGCCCAGTGCTTTGTTGGGAAGAGATAATATTTGGAAATGAACAAATCCGGGGATGTAATTTCCTGATAGTAAAGCCCCAGAGAGCCTGGTTTTGATATCCTTCCAGCACCCAAACGCAGCAGAGGGAATCCTGGCGGAGCTGGAAAACGCTGTCGCTCCGTCGGTGGAATTCCTGGGAACTGGAAAGCAGCAGAAGCAGAAAGAACAGAGTTGGAAGCAGGCTCCAGCCGGGTAAGGCAGACACCAAATCCTTTGGAACTGGGCAGGGGTGGGAAGAATGAATTCTTACATTTGTAGCCCAGGGATTCCTGAGCAGGATCCCGGCAGGGAAGACTGCAGGGATCAGGCTGGGGCCTGATCGCAGCTGGGGGCAGCGAGCCTTGGAATTGGCTGAAGGGAAGAAAGAGGGATCCTTTGAGCACAAGGATCAGGTGTCAAATGCGGAGATGGCATCAGACAATTCCTCGGGAGGGTTTAGTTCCTGGGCCAAATCGATCTGCTGCCTTGTGAAGGAGCTCAGAGACCTGGGAAGAGCCCAAGCAACGCAGGGAATGCACCGGCAGATAAAAGTGCCGGGGAACGGTGGGGAAAAGCATCCGAACAGGGGGCCTCGTTTTGTACAGGGACGGTACAAAAAATTGTCCGAAAGAATAGGAATGGAATGGGATTTTACGTATTCCTCGGAGGCCACAATCCAGTGGGAAGGCTGAGAGAAAGAAACAAGGCCTAAAAAGGCAGATGAGCCAAATCTGCCCAAAGCCTCCAATGGCCACATTCCCTGGCATTGCTGAGGACTTCAGCCAAGCTCCAAGCAAAAGGTGAGCCCCTGATTTTGGTGCCAAGGGAAACTCCAAGTTAAGAATGATCCAAATATGAAGCGCTTCTCACAAAACTCAGCTTTGCAAACCTTTATTTGGGCTAAAAAAGAAAAGATGGGAATGCCCTTGGCAGAAAAGCAGCTGTGAGGCACAGCAGGCTTCAAATGCCTGTCAGCAGGAGCTCCAGGAGAAACGGCTGCTGGCTCCGGGCATCCTGGGCTTTCCAAGCAGGTTTTGTAGCGGATTGCAAGGCAGTTTTCCTGCCTCTGGGAGGTGGCACCTGCATCCCGCTGGAAAGGGAAAATGTGGAGAGAGGGGCAAGCAGGAAGACGGTTGCTGATGTGTGTCCTTGGATCGCAGTTCCTCCCGGTGAGTCTGTGCTGCTGGAAGTTTGAAGGAGATCAGTCCTGGAGTACGTGTGGGTTCACCTGTGGGGTTTGGGAGCGACGCCGGACATGAAATTCCAGGGATGTTCCCTTTGCTGGAGTGAGAAGCAGTGGAAGCACTTTGCTGTCTGCTTCTTCATCGCCTGCGCCTCGGTCCCCTGGGGCTCCAGGTAATCCCCTCTCACCTTTGCTTTTCCAAGGGTCTCTAAATGAGGGCTTGAGATTTGGTGCAGCTCCCTTTACAGGGAAGATCTGTTCCAGGAAAGGTCTCCTGGTCTGGACCGATGGCGTTGCAGGAAGAGCAGGAAACCCCGCAGCTCCTGTGGCTCCCTCATCCGATTTGCCTGCAGGCAGCAGCAAGGATCATTCCCAAGTGTCATGCCCTGGCTCCGTGACTCGGTGAGGTTGTGTTCCCCCAAAGGCCAGGGGCCGCTTTGTTTTGCGGCTCACGAAAGTCCAGCTCGGTGGTGCTGGGTTTGGTTTTTGTGTGTAATGAAGGCACTAAAAAATTCCCCTCCTTCACTGGCACAGCCCTGGAGTGGGAGCAGATTCCCCTTATCCCGCAGTTATCCCGCTCCTGCCCTGGATCCCTGCAGTGCCGTGTGTTCTCCAAGCTCACAGCACTGCTGGCTCTAAACAAGAAAAACAATCCCTGTTCCTTCTCTTCTCCGTCCTTGATGTTCCCAGGCCCTGCATCTCCCTGGCTATTCCCTGTGGGAGTCTTCATCTCCATCCCACCTTATCCCGATCGGGTAAGGGTCTGAGACGTGTTTAGCAGCAAATGCATTCCTGTGAAGAAAGCCAAGAGCAAAGAGCATCCAGATGCAGAGAAGTCTTTAGAAAAGCGTTCCAGACGTGCAAATGAGGGATGTGTCTTCCTGCATCTCCTGTTGTTTTTCTCTGTCACGTTTTGGAAGGGTTTCTCTCAGTGATTTCCTGCAGTCCAGGTGCGTCCCTTCTTTTGTCCAAATCCAGTGCCAGA
Source organism: Coloeus monedula (assembly GCF_965178545.1). Taxonomy (NCBI): domain Eukaryota; kingdom Metazoa; phylum Chordata; class Aves; order Passeriformes; family Corvidae; genus Coloeus; species Coloeus monedula. The sequence goes on along the minus strand of NW_028120685.1, from coordinate 188,769 downwards.
GGATCGAACAACTGATGAGTGGGGCCTGGGATGAAAACGGTTCTCCTAAAATGAGGGAAACAATGCTAGAAGAGAAATGAGCATCCTTTTAATGCCTGGAATAAAAGTGCTGGAAAAGGGCACTTTTTATTTGATATGGTGTCATTCTCCTTTTTTTTTCCATAGCTAAAACTCCACGGTGAGCAATCGGAGCAGAAATAGGAAATGCAGGAGTCTTGGATTCCACAGTGGGATTAACTTCCCTTTTCTGCTCTCTTTCAGGACAGGAAAAACCACTGAACTCGCCCCATCTTTGGGACCAAGAGCTTTGGTGCTGGAGTAGGCAAAGCCAGCTAGGGCCCCCCTTGTCCTGCCCATGGTGTGGGTCAGGGACAGGCTCCTCTTCTCCTCTGCGCTGGGATGAACTGCCTAGGGAATGCTATTTTTGACAGCCCGGTCCTAGCCCCGGCTACTGGAAATGGGCGGAGGTGAAGAGGCAAGTGCCAGAGTTGCTTGGGGATGATGGAATTGTGGTGTTTGGCTGTGCCCAGAGGGGCAGGTTGGGCATTTCTGTGTGTCTGAGGACCGGTTTGGGTGCTGGGGAGCCCGGGGAGCCGAGCTCTCAGTGCATTCCCAGCTCACCCGGGGGTGGGAGCTGGTGCAGGGCTCTGGTCGGGCTCGGGGCAGGCCCTGGCCCCGGCACAGACACGCTGGGGTGGTTTGGGGCCGCTTGGGGAGCCGTGGGAGGAGAATGAGGGATGGTGCTGGGCAGAGCGATCGGCCTGTGCTCGTGTCAGCGCAGCCGTGCAGGGCACTGGGATCTGGGTAAAACACCGGCTCTCCTGGTGTTCAGGGAAGCAAGGTCTGTATTTATCCATACATATTTATCCCTACATATTTATCCCTATATTTATCCATGGATTATCCATATATGTTTATCCATATACATTTATCCATATTTTTATCCACGTATTTACCCATGAATTTATCCCTAGATTTACCCATGTATTTACCCAGGTATTTTATGAACACTCAAGTGCCATATCCATGTATTTTATGAGCACTTCCAGGGTTGGTGACTCCACCACTGCCCTGGGCAGCTGTTCCAGCGCTGGACAACCCTTCCCATGCTGGGCCAGGAGATGGATTCTGGAAATGCAGACTCTGAGGAGCTGGGGATTAAGGCAGCATTGGATTCCTTTATTCTCCCAGAAGGATAAAGGAGATTTATCCCCAGACGAACCAGAGGTGATCACACTGAGGTCATTAGTGGGATTTCTTCCTTACTCCCACAAATACCCACTGGGGTGACAGAGTTCCCTACAAGGGCGGTGTTGGAAGGAGCTGCTGGAATGTTTTGCTGTTTATTGGGATCCACAGGATGTTTGGTGTCTCTCAGAGCTGTTCCAGGCTTTCCACAGACCCAAACGCTCCTCACACTTCTCCTCAGAGTAGAGAGGTTTCCCAGAGTGCTGGTTTTTAATTTCAGATGCTGGGATAACGACACGGCTTCAGGAGGCAGGAGACTCATTGTGCTGTGCCTCAGTCCAGGCAGGGACAACCCCCAGCTAATAAAAACCTCTTTAAAGCACAAAAAGTCCCATTAAACTGATATTATAAAGGCTGCAAATTGAAGCAGGCCTCAATCAGAAAGCAGCAGAATTTAATTCCCCCCCCTTGCCCATTTGCATGATGATCTCCTTCCTAATTGCCCATCTACGCTTTTCCCACAGAAGTGCTGTCCCGAGGTTGGAGATGGTTCCAGCTTTATGGAGCTTTGATCTTTATCTGGTTTTACTTTTTACAGGGCACAGAACCCGAGAGTGGCAGCTGCTTTCCTCTTGTTCCTCCTGTGGCAGTGAACTGCTCTTCCCGAGGACGGCTGCAGGAATTCTCAGGCAGCATAACGTATGGAATGCCAGGCACGCTACAGAATTCCAGTGGGAGCAGCAGGAACTTCTGTTCTTTACTGGCAGGGCTGTGCCATGAAGGGGAGCTCGGAGATATTGGTCAGCTCAGGGAATGAGCCTGGCTCATGGTAAGGAAATTCACTGTGCAGTTACTTCAGGCCCTTCTCCTCCTTCTCCTCCTTCTCCTCCTTCTCCTCCTTCTCCTCCTTCTCCTCCTTCTCCTCCTTCTCCTCCTTCTCCTCCTTCTCCTCCTTCTCCTCCTTCTCCTCCTTCTCCTCCTTCTCCTCCTTCTCCTCCTTCTCCTCCTTCTCCTCCTTCTCCTCCTTCTCCTCCTTCTCCTTCTCCCTCTCTTCCCAACACCAGTTCCAGACCTCAGTATAATCCATGTTCCCACAGCCTGACCTTGCAGTTTTCCCAGTTTAGCAGCCCCAGCCACACTTGCAGCCTCTCTGTCTGGACTTTGTCTTGCTGAAATCTCCCTTTGTTGATCCTTTGCTGCCTCACCTTTTATCCAGCAATAACGTGCAGTGGGTGGAAGCTTCTCAGAATTCCCTCCCTGTTCCACTGGAAACATTCCCAAGTGGAAGCAGCTGCACTGCCCATCAGCACTTGCCTGCTTTTAGGGGTGGTTGAGTGGTTGAGGCATGAAGGATGCAACAAATGGAGTTGGCTCCAAGGGGATGAAATGCTCCCCCTGAGGCTGCTCAGAGAGCTGGAGCTGAGGAATCCGGGTGGGAATCACTCCAAGAAAAAGGAAGGAAAAGAGAGCAGAGGAACAGGGATGCAATTCCAACCTCTCCAAGGACTGGGATGGGCACATTCACCATCACCATTTAATCTAGACACGATTTCTTCTTTGCCTCTGGCTGCCAGGAGCAGGATGAGCAGTTTAATGAGTTTAAATAGTGAATAGTTTAATTAGCTGGAAGAGACTGGATCAATAGCTGCTTAAACAAACAACTGGATCCCTGTTTCCAAGCTTGGATGTAGTTTTGGAAGGTTCCTGGCAGTTTGGCAGGGATTAGTGATGCTGAGAATGTGCTTTTTTGTGGGTTTGGGGCTTTTACTCCTGTTCACGTGGCTGCTCTTTTTCTTGTTGAGTGGAAAACAGGAGGGAAAGAGCAACGACGGAAGGAATTCCACTCTTGCTGCTTCAAGGGATGGATCAGGAAGGGAACAGGCTGCAGGGAATTTGGAGTGCAAACTGAGATCTCTCCGATATTTTTGGCTCAGTCAGTCCATCAGTGCTTGGTAGCTTTTTAGGCCACGTGCAAGGTGAATGATGGTGCACATGGCAGAGCTGCTGGTGGCTCCTTCCCCTGCCCGGCTGTCAGTCACCCTGCAGGGTGCTGGAGCAGCGTGCCAGAGGCCGTGGATCCTATGGATCCCATGGATCCCAGGGGCGTGATCAGGAGCCTGGGCCTGCTGGCCACTCCTTGCTCTCTCTTACCCTGATTTTTCAGCTCTGCAGCGAATCCAGCTTGAGTTTTTCAACCCCCTAGAAACCCAGGGACCTTTCATGTCTGTTCTCAGATCTGGGATTTAAATCCAGCCCTTATCAAAGCACCCCGTGACCAGGCAGGCCCTGAATCCCAGCAGGGATCTGATAAAGAGGGACCTGACATCCTAAAGAAACCCTTTGAAATCCTGCTGGGATTGATTTGTATCCATAATGGAGCCCCGAGCTCTCTGCCAGGGAGAGATGAAGCTGCTCCTTTGCTTTATTATCCTCAGGCCCTTCCCAGCTTTGAGGGAAATTCAGTCCCTCTTCAAGCCCCAAAATCATGGAAAAGCTCCTTTGTATCCTCTCCACAGCCCCTACGTGGATTAATCAACTTTTTATTTGATATGGTGTCATTCTCCTTTTTTTTCCATGGCTAAAACTCCACGGTGAGCAATCAGAGCAGAAATAGGAAATGCAGGAGTCTTGGATTCCACAGTGGGATTAACTTCCCTTTTCTGCTCTCTTTCAGGACAGGAAAAACCACTGAACTCGCCCCATCTTTGGGACCAAGAGCTTTGGTGCTGGAGTAGGCAAAGCCAGCTAGGGCCCCCCTTGTCCTGCCCATGGTGTGGGTCAGGGACAGGCTCCTCTTCTCCTCTGTGCTGGGATGAACTGCCTAGGGAATGCTATTACTGACAGCCCGGTCCTAGCCCCGGCTACTGGAAATGGGCGGAGGTGAAGAGGCAAGTGCCAGAGTTGCTTGGGGATGATGGAATTGTGGTGTTTGGCTGTGCCCAGAGGGGCAGGTTGGGCATTTCTGTGTGTCTGAGGACCGGGTTGGGTGCTGGGGAGCCCGGGGAGCCGAGCTCTCAGTGCATTCCCAGCTCACCCGGGGGTGGGAGCTGGTGCAGGGCTGGGTGACAGCCTCTGGTCGGGCTCGGGGCAGGCCCTGGCCCCGGCACAGACACGCTGGGGTGGTTTGGGGCCGCTTGGGGAGCAATGGGAAGAAAATGAGGGATGGTGCTGGGCAGAGCGATCGGCCTGTGCTTGTGTCAGCGCAGCCGTGCAGGGCACTGGGATCTGGGTAAAACACCGGCTCTCCTGGTGTTCAGGGATGCAAGGTCTGAGGGACTGGATTTACTTGGGGTTTTCCAGGACAGCAGGAAGAAGAGGAAATGTGGTGCCAGAGGTGCGTCCCACCAGGTTGCAGTTCCCTCTTTCCCATTTCCATTTCCTCCTCAGTGCAGGTGTCCCCTGCAGCCCATGAGCACGGGGCCGGTGACAACTCCCTGTCTGTAGAGGGATTCCTTATGGAACAAGGGCAGGTGACACTTGTGTGAGGCTTACGACTGTTAGAATTAGACCAGGATGGGTTTAAGGAAAAGAAAACTAGAATCGTGTGTTAATCTTACTGGTCAATGAACAAATGGAATCCACACTTCTGTAAGAAAAAATAGAGTGTATGGAGCATATAGAAGAAGCTGTTTTTGCCTGCTGCTGCTGCTTGGCTTTATCATGTAACCCCATTCGAACTCTGCCTTCAAGACAGCTGTGAGACCGTGAAATAAAGAACTTAGCAGAACAGCAGCCTCCTCTGCTCTTTCACCCTGGTCCGAGAAGGAGGGGTACCCTGTCAAAGGCTCAACACTTGCCTTTCTGACTTTGTTTCTAAATTTCTACCTTTCTAATTTTGTTTGTTTCTAATTTTTTTTTGTTTGTTCGTTTCTAACTTTGTTTTCAACTTTCTCCCTTTAGAAATTTGTTTGTTTCTTGTATTTTACCTCTTTGTTTGTTTCTAAATTTCTGCCGTTGTAACTTTGTTTCTAACTTTCTACTTTTAAAATTTCATTTGTTTTTAACTTTTTACCATTCCTCCCAGCGAGGGCTGTGTGCAGAATACTAAAACCTGTTAAGTTCTTCACTTTTACGTCTATAGGCAAATGCTACTGATTTAGATGTAAATTCATTTTGAAATAAGCCAGCCCTCTCTGTCTACTCTGTCGCATACAGCAATATAAGAAGCTGGGAATAGAGATCCGCAGGTTTTGAGAATAAGGAGCCGGCGTTTTTCTGTAGGAAGGAAAGCAGCAAGCGCCTGGCCGCAGGAGCCGAGACGCTCGGGCTGCAGGAGCTGCAGAGCGCCCGGAGCCGGCTTTTCCCTGTGCTCTGTGCCTGCCCCCGGGCTGAGCTGGGCGGCGCTGCTGCCGCCTGGTGGCGAGAGCGCGGCACTGCCGCCCCCGACACGGCGCCCCGGCGCTGCTGTCGCCCGGTGCCGGCTGAGCCGAGAGGGCGGCGGCCTCGGTGGCTGCCGAGCGTGGCAAGGAGCGGGAGCGAGCGGGGCCGGGTCTGTCAGCGGAGGGGAGGGGCGAAGGGCGGTTCGGAGCGCCAAGGGACACGGCCGTGCACGAGCGGGGCCACAGCTATGGAAAGGACCGGGCGCCGTGCGGGGCGGTGACCGCGGGGAATGACAGCGCGGGGGGCGGCCCGGCGGGGCCGGTTTTGCCGGGCAGCAGAGGCGCGGTCGCAGCGCGACCCGGGCGGGAGGCACCGGGCGGGCACGGTCGGAATAGAGCCGCCCGCGTGTCGCTCTCAAGGAGGCGGCTCGGAAAGGAAGGCGCAGTTCCGCGCTCTCGGGACGGCGTTAAGTGACGTTTTTATTAGAATATTATAGTATTTATTTGATTTTATTATTTTATTATCTGCCAGGACCTTGCAGAGGGTGGTTTACACTTCCGCCACACTCAAGATGGCGGACGCACTAGGCCCCCTGCGAGAGGTGTCCCTGCCGATGCCTGCCGCCGGTCGCGGAGCCGTCGGCCGCCTCCGGCGCGGCTGACCCCGCCAGCCGTGTCCTCGCACCGGGAAGCACGGCGGAAAATCGCGCGGAAAGCGCGGGGCCGGCGTCGGAGTCCGGGCCGGATTCAGGCAGCCGACTAGACAGAAGCCCTTGTGAGGGGCGGCGGGGGCCCTAAGTGTACCACACTAAAGATGGCGGCTCGACCGGAAGTGGCTTCTGCCAGCACCCAAGATGGCGGCGAAGGGCGGAAGTGTCGTCACTGCCACACTAAAGATGGCGGTCGTGTGCACTTTTCTGACCTTCTCAATATGGCGGCAGGGAAGGCCCCCCCCAAGCTGCGTCTATTCGGCTGCCTGAACGCGACGCCGACGCCGACGCCAGCCCAGCGCTTGCGCGCAATTTTCTGAGGCGTTTCCCGCTACGCGGACACCGACTGTGGGGTCAGCGGCGCCTGGGGCAGGCGGGAGCATTCAGGCAGTCGAATAGACGGAGCGGGGGGGGGGGGGGGGTCCTTCCGGCCGCCATCTTGAGAAGGTCGAATAGCCACATCGGTGCGGTACCGGTGACTTCCGCCCTTCTTCGCCAGGAGCGCCAATGGCGGGGAGCCCGGGGAGCAGCGCTGCCGGGCCGGGGGCACCGGGGCGGGTGCTCCGGGCTCGGAGGTGAGCGGGGAACGGGGACAGCCCCGAGCGGACGGTGGGGGCCGCGGGGGATCGGTATTCCGGCCCAGGGATGAGTGTTCCGGCACAGGGGTGGCTGTCCCGGCACAGGGATGCGTTCCTGGACTGTCTAATAATATTATTTAACGATCGTGCAAGGAGATCTGTATAAAAAAATCCTCCGTGGTCATCCTTCTCCCACAGCCCCGCTGTGTTTTCAGGATCTTGGGGGAAGAGTTTGGGTCTGAACAAGGCTCTCGGGCACAGGGTGGGATTCTTGGGGTGCAGGCCCAGGATTTGGACTCGATGCTCCCTGTGGGTCCCTTGCAGCCCAGGAAATGCTGCGATCCTGTGCCTCTGAGGGTGAAATAAAGGGGAGCGGTGGGGTTTGTGCCCGCTGTGTTCACGGCCCCGCCGGCTCAGGGCGGGTTAAAGGCGCAGCTGCCCCGAGACAGCGGGACCGGCCGGGGCTGCTCGCTCCCGGTGCTGCCGCCTCGTGGGGAGAGCCCGGCACTGCAGCCCGCGCAGGCGCTGGACCACGGGATGGGCGTGGAACAGCAGCGCAGGGGATGCTGAGGCAGCCCAGGGAATGCTGCGGTCCCAGGGAAGGCTGAGGCGTCCCCTGCCCGGGGCACTCGGCAGCAAACCCCTGATGTTGAGCAGAAAAAGGAAAGTTCTGGGTTAGTGGGAGGAGGTTTCTGGAATGGAGCTGGGACAGGTGCTGATCCACGCATGGAATCACGGGCTGGTTTGGCTTGGAAGGGACCACCAGGATCATTTACACTCTGTTTGTTGTCTGATTGCACAGCGAAGAACATCCAGAACTGCCACCTCACCCTCACGGACAGCAGGAATGTCTTCCATAGCTCTTGTTTTGGAATGGGAATGGCTGTTGGGAGCTCTGGCAGGACCAGGTAAGAAGAGAAATGGGATCATTGTGGCTGCTGCTGGAGGTGGTTTTCTGCTTTCCGGCTGTTCTTCTCATTGATCCTTTCACAGCAGTGTTCTAGGGCACATTTGAGGGTAATTCCAGGAATTTGAAACCAGATAAAAACTGGTGGGGCAAAAATGTGAACGCGATCCATTTCTGGTAGTTCCAAGCTTCTCCCACAACACCGTTCCAGGGGAAAGCTGATAAAAGGGTAAAGATGCAGAGGAACAAGTGCTGTAAAGCCCCCTGGCGCTCTGAGAGAGCAAACCTTCCAGTAGTCCCAGCAGATCTCTTGGAGAAAGTGTGGGATCGCAAGGTTTTCCAGGAAAGCAAAACAAGGGTGGAGATGAGGGAATAGGCTTCCAGTTCTTCCTTGAGCTGAAAGCCTGGGGGAATTGAGAGGGGCCACAAGAACTGTTTGTGTAGGCAAATGGGAGTTTGGGGGCTGAATCTGAGTTTCCCTCTGGGGCATTTTTGAGGGAAAAGCTGAGGTGCTGTTTAAGGGAGAGAATGCACATTTTTGGGGTGGAAAAGGTTGAATCAATATTGTAGAGGAAGTAAAACGCTGGGGGTAAAAGTGGATGCAATCTGGAGGGGACAGATTGAATATTTTGGAGGCAAAATGGGGAACTGAGTAGTGGAGAGATGGGGAACATTTTGGAGGCAACACTTGACAAACTCTCTGGGGTGGAGAACGACCACATTGAGGGAAAAATGAGGTGATGAGCAGTGGGCACGTAGGGAAGGTCGTGGGGGTAAATCTTGAGAAAAGCCCCGTGGTATTCAAGAAATCCTTGGTAGCAGGACTGAGGAATTCAGTGGTGGAAAAATAGGGGAATTTTGCGGGGGTAAAACTTTAAAAGAGCTAAGAGTTGAGAGTGTGTGTTTTTAGGTAGAAAGGATGTCTTGTTGAAGTTGGGCGTCTGGATTGTGGCATTTATGGATCCAGAAAGTAGAAGATAAAGGAGACTCCCAAAGCCTCGGTAGCTGTGTTAAGAAATCCGTCCCAGGGAAGAAAGGTACCTAAACCTCCTAGAAGTAGGGACTAATTAGCATGGGAAGGGGAAAACCCACCCCCAGTGGGAGAGAGCACGCCAGGTAGGGGAAGAGAAGGATGCCCTTAAGAAGAAGTAGGGAAGGTGAATTTCTCGGCTTGCTGAAATGTATCAAAAAGTTTGGAATCTGGGTCTGTGTGGAGGCCGGGATTTTCTCAGCCATATGCAGAGCCCAGCACTAGGAATAAAGGAATTCCAGGCTTTACAACGCCAAAAATGCAGTACCAGAGAGTTCTGTTATCCCGAGGACTTGGGGGATACTTGGCAAAAATTTCCGGGGGCCCAGGCTGGACCGAGCTTTTAACGCTCCCCGGATTCACGGGATCGGGGATTCCAGCGTGCCCTGCACGGGTTTTTTCAGGGAAGTCCCAAATCCTTCGTGTGAGCACGAAGCAGAATCCCCTGGGAGCTGTGAAGGCAACAGGATATTTCTTGGGAATTTTGAAGGGTTGGGTGAGTCCTCAGTGTTAGGTTGGAATGAACGCAAATTGTCCGGGAGTTGCTGGTTTGGGGATGGCCGGGTCTGGGTTTGGATTTGTGGGCACCGAGTGTTCCTTGTGTCAGGTCTTCTGGATTGGTAGGAATTGTCAGAGAAAAGAGAAGGCAATTGAAATGCGGAGCTCCATTCCCGGAGAAATGGTCAGGATGGGAGCGGGAAGGCTGTGGAGCTGCTGGGAGCTCGTGGAGAACGAAAGGATCTGAGGCCTGGAGGCAAAAGCTGTGGAACAAAGCCTGAAAAGGGTGTGGGGTGGGGCGGGAGGGGGAGGAGGGCACCGTGGTGGGGGGAAAGAGGGAAAGGATCCCTGCTCCGGGAATCCAGCAGGGACCAGGAGAGGATCATTTTCCATCCACTGCTCTCAGTGGAATCCTAATAAGGACGGTGGAAGGGAAGTGATTCGTTTGTTCTTAGGTTTGGAATGAAAGGTGCTCTTGCAGAGGGGACTATTGACCTGTTAAAATTCTGTTGGATACAGGAAAAGAGGGAGGAAGCAAGCAGCTGGGGAATGAAGGGGTGGATTTTTTGGTGGATACAGGGAAAGACACGGGAAGGGGCTCTCAAGTAGAATACACCTCACGGGCAGCACCAGGAGAAGCCTCAAGTGCCCTTTTTTTCCAAGCTCTGACATTCCAGAGGAGTAAGCAGTGGTCAACCCATCACTTTCTGTATTCCTTGGATGCCCAGTGCTTTGTTGGGAAGAGATAATATTTGGAAATGAACAAATCCGGGGATGTAATTTCCTGATAGTAAAGCCCCAGAGAGCCTGGTTTTGATATCCTTCCAGCACCCAAACGCAGCAGAGGGAATCCTGGCGGAGCTGGAAAACGCTGTCGCTCCGTCGGTGGAATTCCTGGGAACTGGAAAGCAGCAGAAGCAGCAAGAACAGAGTTGGAAGCAGGCTCCAGCCGGGTAAGGCAGACACCAAATCCTTTGGAACTGGGCAGGGGTGGGAAGAATGAATTCTTACATTTGTAGCCCAGGGATTCCTGAGCAGGATCCCGGCAGGGAAGACTGCAGGGATCAGGCTGGGGCCTGATCGCAGCTGGGGGCAGCGAGCCTTGGAATTGGCTGAAGGGAAGAAAGAGGGATCCTTTGAGCACAAGGATCAGGTGTCAAATGTGGAGATGGCATCAGACAATTCCTCGGGAGGGTTTAGTTCCTGGGCCAAATCGATCTGCTGCCTTGTGAAGGAGCTCAGAGACCTGGGAAGAGCCCAAGCAACGCAGGGAATGCACCGGCAGATAAAAGTGCCGGGGAACGGTGGGGAAAAGCATCCGAACAGGGGGCCTCGTTTTGTACAGGGACGGTACAAAAAATTGTCCGAAAGAATAGGAATGGAATGGGATTTTACGTATTCCTCGGAGGCCACAATCCAGTGGGAAGGCTGAGAGAAAGAAACAAAGCCTAAAAAGGCAGATGAGCCAAATCTGCCCAAAGCCTCCAATGGCCACATTCCCTGGCATTGCTGAGGACTTCAGCCAAGCTCCAAGCAAAAGGTGAGCCCCTGATTTTGGTGCCAAGGGAAACTCCAAGTTAAGAATGATCCAAATATGAAGCGCTTCTCACAAAACTCGGCTTTGCAAACCTTTATTTGGGCTAAAAAAGAAAAGATGGGAATGCCCTTGGCAGAAAAGCAGCTGTGAGGCACAGCAGGCTTCAAATGCCTGTCAGCAGGAGCTCCAGGAGAAACGGCTGCTGGCTCCGGGCATCCTGGGCTTTCCAGGCAGGTTTTGTAGCGGATTGCAAGGCAGTTTTCCTGCCTCTGGGGGGTGGCACCTGCATCCCGCTGGAAAGGGAAAATGTGGAGAGAGGGGCAAGCGGGAAGACGGTTGCTGATGTGTGTCCTTGGATCGCAGTTCCTCCCGGTGAGTCTGTGCTGCTGGAAGTTTGAAGGAGATCAGTCCTGGAGTACGTGTGGGTTCACCTGTGGGGTTTGGGAGCGACGCTGGACATGAAATTCCAGGGATGTTCCCTTTGCTGGAGTGAGAAGCAGTGGAAGCACTTTGCTGTCTGCTTCTTCATCGCCTTCGCCTCGGTCCCCTGGGGCTCCAGGTAATCCCCTCTCACCTTTGCTTTTCCAAGGGTCTCTAAATGAGGGCTTGAGCTTTGGTGTAGCTCCCTTTACAGGGAAGATCTGTTCCAGGAAAGGTCTCCTGGTCTGGACCGATGGCGTTGCAGGAAGAGCAGGAAACCCCACAGCTCCTGTGGCTCCCTCATCCGATTTGCCTGCAGGCAGCAGCAAGGATCATTCCCAAGTGTCATGCCCTGGCTCCGTGACTCGGTGAGGTTGTGTTCCCCCAAAGGCCAGGGGCCGCTTTGTTTTGCAGCTCACGAAAGTCCAGCTCGGTGGTGCTGGGTTTGGTTTTTGTGTATAATGAAGGCACTAAAAAATTCCCCTCCTTCACTGGCACAGCCCTGGAGTGGGAGCAGATTCCCCTTATCCCGCAGTTATCCCGCTCCTGCCCTGGATCCCTGCGGTGCCGTGTGTTCTCCAAGCTCACAGCACTGCTGGCTCTAAACAAGAAAAACAATCCCTGTTCCTTCTCTTCTCCGTCCTTGATGTTCCCAGGCCCTGCATCTCCCTGGCTATTCCCTGTGGGAGTCTTCATCTCCATCCCACCTTATCCCGATCGGGTAAGGGTCTGAGACGTGTTTAGCAGCAAATGCATTCCTGTGAAGAAAGCCAAGAGCAAAGAGCATCCAGATGCAGAGAAGTCTTTAGAAAAGCGTTCCAGACGTGCAAATGAGGGATGTGTCTTCCTGCATCTCCTGTTGTTTTTCTCTGTCATGTTTTGGAAGGGTTTCTCTCAGTGATTTCCTGCAGTCCAGGTGCGTCCCTTCTTTTGTCCAAATCCAGTGCCAGAGGATCGAACAACTGATGAGTGGGGCCTGGGATGAAAACGGTTCTCCTAAAATGAGGGAAACAATGCTAGAAGAGAAATGAGCATCCTTTTAATGCCTGGAATAAAAGTGCTGGAAAAGGGCACTTTTTATTTGATATGGTGTCATTCTCCTTTTTTTTTCCATAGCTAAAACTCCACGGTGAGCAATCAGAGCAGAAATAGGAAATGCAGGAGTCTTGGATTCCACAGTGGGATTAACTTCCCTTTTCTGCTCTCTTTCAGGACAGGAAAAACCACTGAACTCGCCCCATCTTTGGGACCAAGAGCTTTGGTGCTGGAGTAGGCAAAGCCAGCTAGGGCCCCCCTTGTCCTGCCCATGGTGTGGGTCAGGGACAGGCTCCTCTTCTCCTCTGCGCTGGGATGAACTGCCTAGGGAATGCTATTTTTGACAGCCCGGTCCTAGCCCCGGCTACTGGAAATGGGCGGAGGTGAAGAGGCAAGTGCCAGAGTTGCTTGGGGATGATGGAATTGTGGTGTTTGGCTGTGCCCAGAGGGGCAGGTTGGGCATTTCTGTGTGTCTGAGGACCGGTTTGGGTGCTGGGGAGCCCGGGGAGCCGAGCTCTCAGTGCATTCCCAGCTCACCCGGGGGTGGGAGCTGGTGCAGGGCTCTGGTCGGGCTCGGGGCAGGCCCTGGCCCCGGCACAGACACGCTGGGGTGGTTTGGGGCCGCTTGGGGAGCCGTGGGAGGAGAATGAGGGATGGTGCTGGGCAGAGCGATCGGCCTGTGCTCGTGTCAGCGCAGCCGTGCAGGGCACTGGGATCTGGGTAAAACACCGGCTCTCCTGGTGTTCAGGGAAGCAAGGTCTGTATTTATCCATACATATTTATCCCTACATATTTATCCCTATATTTATCCATGGATTATCCATATATGTTTATCCATATACATTTATCCATATTTTTATCCACGTATTTACCCATGAATTTATCCCTAGATTTACCCATGTATTTACCCAGGTATTTTATGAACACTCAAGTGCCATATCCATGTATTTTATGAGCACTTCCAGGGTTGGTGACTCCACCACTGCCCTGGGCAGCTGTTCCAGCGCTGGACAACCCTTCCCATGCTGGGCCAGGAGATGGATTCTGGAAATGCAGACTCTGAGGAGCTGGGGATTAAGGCAGCATTGGATTCCTTTATTCTCCCAGAAGGATAAAGGAGATTTATCCCCAGACGAACCAGAGGTGATCACACTGAGGTCATTAGTGGGATTTCTTCCTTACTCCCACAAATACCCACTGGGGTGACAGAGTTCCCTACAAGGGCGGTGTTGGAAGGAGCTGCTGGAATGTTTTGCTGTTTATTGGGATCCACAGGATGTTTGGTGTCTCTCAGAGCTGTTCCAGGCTTTCCACAGACCCAAACGCTCCTCACACTTCTCCTCAGAGTAGAGAGGTTTCCCAGAGTGCTGGTTTTTAATTTCAGATGCTGGGATAACGACACGGCTTCAGGAGGCAGGAGACTCATTGTGCTGTGCCTCAGTCCAGGCAGGGACAACCCCCAGCTAATAAAAACCTCTTTAAAGCACAAAAAGTCCCATTAAACTGATATTATAAAGGCTGCAAATTGAAGCAGGCCTCAATCAGAAAGCAGCAGAATTTAATTCCCCCCCCTTGCCCATTTGCATGATGATCTCCTTCCTAATTGCCCATCTACGCTTTTCCCACAGAAGTGCTGTCCCGAGGTTGGAGATGGTTCCAGCTTTATGGAGCTTTGATCTTTATCTGGTTTTACTTTTTACAGGGCACAGAACCCGAGAGTGGCAGCTGCTTTCCTCTTGTTCCTCCTGTGGCAGTGAACTGCTCTTCCCGAGGACGGCTGCAGGAATTCTCAGGCAGCATAACGTATGGAATGCCAGGCACGCTACAGAATTCCAGTGGGAGCAGCAGGAACTTCTGTTCTTTACTGGCAGGGCTGTGCCATGAAGGGGAGCTCGGAGATATTGGTCAGCTCAGGGAATGAGCCTGGCTCATGGTAAGGAAATTCACTGTGCAGTTACTTCAGGCCCTTCTCCTCCTTCTCCTCCTTCTCCTCCTTCTCCTCCTTCTCCTCCTTCTCCTCCTTCTCCTCCTTCTCCTCCTTCTCCTCCTTCTCCTCCTTCTCCTCCTTCTCCTCCTTCTCCTCCTTCTCCTCCTTCTCCTCCTTCTCCTCCTTCTCCTCCTTCTCCTCCTTCTCCTCCTTCTCCTCCTTCTCCTTCTCCCTCTCTTCCCAACACCAGTTCCAGACCTCAGTATAATCCATGTTCCCACAGCCTGACCTTGCAGTTTTCCCAGTTTAGCAGCCCCAGCCACACTTGCAGCCTCTCTGTCTGGACTTTGTCTTGCTGAAATCTCCCTTTGTTGATCCTTTGCTGCCTCACCTTTTATCCAGCAATAACGTGCAGTGGGTGGAAGCTTCTCAGAATTCCCTCCCTGTTCCACTGGAAACATTCCCAAGTGGAAGCAGCTGCACTGCCCATCAGCACTTGCCTGCTTTTAGGGGTGGTTGAGTGGTTGAGGCATGAAGGATGCAACAAATGGAGTTGGCTCCAAGGGGATGAAATGCTCCCCCTGAGGCTGCTCAGAGAGCTGGAGCTGAGGAATCCGGGTGGGAATCACTCCAAGAAAAAGGAAGGAAAAGAGAGCAGAGGAACAGGGATGCAATTCCAACCTCTCCAAGGACTGGGATGGGCACATTCACCATCACCATTTAATCTAGACACGATTTCTTCTTTGCCTCTGGCTGCCAGGAGCAGGATGAGCAGTTTAATGAGTTTAAATAGTGAATAGTTTAATTAGCTGGAAGAGACTGGATCAATAGCTGCTTAAACAAACAACTGGATCCCTGTTTCCAAGCTTGGATGTAGTTTTGGAAGGTTCCTGGCAGTTTGGCAGGGATTAGTGATGCTGAGAATGTGCTTTTTTGTGGGTTTGGGGCTTTTACTCCTGTTCACGTGGCTGCTCTTTTTCTTGTTGAGTGGAAAACAGGAGGGAAAGAGCAACGACGGAAGGAATTCCACTCTTGCTGCTTCAAGGGATGGATCAGGAAGGGAACAGGCTGCAGGGAATTTGGAGTGCAAACTGAGATCTCTCCGATATTTTTGGCTCAGTCAGTCCATCAGTGCTTGGTAGCTTTTTAGGCCACGTGCAAGGTGAATGATGGTGCACATGGCAGAGCTGCTGGTGGCTCCTTCCCCTGCCCGGCTGTCAGTCACCCTGCAGGGTGCTGGAGCAGCGTGCCAGAGGCCGTGGATCCTATGGATCCCATGGATCCCAGGGGCGTGATCAGGAGCCTGGGCCTGCTGGCCACTCCTTGCTCTCTCTTACCCTGATTTTTCAGCTCTGCAGCGAATCCAGCTTGAGTTTTTCAACCCCCTAGAAACCCAGGGACCTTTCATGTCTGTTCTCAGATCTGGGATTTAAATCCAGCCCTTATCAAAGCACCCCGTGACCAGGCAGGCCCTGAATCCCAGCAGGGATCTGATAAAGAGGGACCTGACATCCTAAAGAAACCCTTTGAAATCCTGCTGGGATTGATTTGTATCCATAATGGAGCCCCGAGCTCTCTGCCAGGGAGAGATGAAGCTGCTCCTTTGCTTTATTATCCTCAGGCCCTTCCCAGCTTTGAGGGAAATTCAGTCCCTCTTCAAGCCCCAAAATCATGGAAAAGCTCCTTTGTATCCTCTCCACAGCCCCTACGTGGATTAATCAACTTTTTATTTGATATGGTGTCATTCTCCTTTTTTTTCCATGGCTAAAACTCCACGGTGAGCAATCAGAGCAGAAATAGGAAATGCAGGAGTCTTGGATTCCACAGTGGGATTAACTTCCCTTTTCTGCTCTCTTTCAGGACAGGAAAAACCACTGAACTCGCCCCATCTTTGGGACCAAGAGCTTTGGTGCTGGAGTAGGCAAAGCCAGCTAGGGCCCCCCTTGTCCTGCCCATGGTGTGGGTCAGGGACAGGCTCCTCTTCTCCTCTGTGCTGGGATGAACTGCCTAGGGAATGCTATTACTGACAGCCCGGTCCTAGCCCCGGCTACTGGAAATGGGCGGAGGTGAAGAGGCAAGTGCCAGAGTTGCTTGGGGATGATGGAATTGTGGTGTTTGGCTGTGCCCAGAGGGGCAGGTTGGGCATTTCTGTGTGTCTGAGGACCGGGTTGGGTGCTGGGGAGCCCGGGGAGCCGAGCTCTCAGTGCATTCCCAGCTCACCCGGGGGTGGGAGCTGGTGCAGGGCTGGGTGACAGCCTCTGGTCGGGCTCGGGGCAGGCCCTGGCCCCGGCACAGACACGCTGGGGTGGTTTGGGGCCGCTTGGGGAGCAATGGGAAGAAAATGAGGGATGGTGCTGGGCAGAGCGATCGGCCTGTGCTTGTGTCAGCGCAGCCGTGCAGGGCACTGGGATCTGGGTAAAACACCGGCTCTCCTGGTGTTCAGGGATGCAAGGTCTGAGGGACTGGATTTACTTGGGGTTTTCCAGGACAGCAGGAAGAAGAGGAAATGTGGTGCCAGAGGTGCGTCCCACCAGGTTGCAGTTCCCTCTTTCCCATTTCCATTTCCTCCTCAGTGCAGGTGTCCCCTGCAGCCCATGAGCACGGGGCCGGTGACAACTCCCTGTCTGTAGAGGGATTCCTTATGGAACAAGGGCAGGTGACACTTGTGTGAGGCTTACGACTGTTAGAATTAGACCAGGATGGGTTTAAGGAAAAGAAAACTAGAATCGTGTGTTAATCTTACTGGTCAATGAACAAATGGAATCCACACTTCTGTAAGAAAAAATAGAGTGTATGGAGCATATAGAAGAAGCTGTTTTTGCCTGCTGCTGCTGCTTGGCTTTATCATGTAACCCCATTCGAACTCTGCCTTCAAGACAGCTGTGAGACCGTGAAATAAAGAACTTAGCAGAACAGCAGCCTCCTCTGCTCTTTCACCCTGGTCCGAGAAGGAGGGGTACCCTGTCAAAGGCTCAACACTTGCCTTTCTGACTTTGTTTCTAAATTTCTACCTTTCTAATTTTGTTTGTTTCTAATTTTTTTTTGTTTGTTCGTTTCTAACTTTGTTTTCAACTTTCTCCCTTTAGAAATTTGTTTGTTTCTTGTATTTTACCTCTTTGTTTGTTTCTAAATTTCTGCCGTTGTAACTTTGTTTCTAACTTTCTACTTTTAAAATTTCATTTGTTTTTAACTTTTTACCATTCCTCCCAGCGAGGGCTGTGTGCAGAATACTAAAACCTGTTAAGTTCTTCACTTTTACGTCTATAGGCAAATGCTACTGATTTAGATGTAAATTCATTTTGAAATAAGCCAGCCCTCTCTGTCTACTCTGTCGCATACAGCAATATAAGAAGCTGGGAATAGAGATCCGCAGGTTTTGAGAATAAGGAGCCGGCGTTTTTCTGTAGGAAGGAAAGCAGCAAGCGCCTGGCCGCAGGAGCCGAGACGCTCGGGCTGCAGGAGCTGCAGAGCGCCCGGAGCCGGCTTTTCCCTGTGCTCTGTGCCTGCCCCCGGGCTGAGCTGGGCGGCGCTGCTGCCGCCTGGTGGCGAGAGCGCGGCACTGCCGCCCCCGACACGGCGCCCCGGCGCTGCTGTCGCCCGGTGCCGGCTGAGCCGAGAGGGCGGCGGCCTCGGTGGCTGCCGAGCGTGGCAAGGAGCGGGAGCGAGCGGGGCCGGGTCTGTCAGCGGAGGGGAGGGGCGAAGGGCGGTTCGGAGCGCCAAGGGACACGGCCGTGCACGAGCGGGGCCACAGCTATGGAAAGGACCGGGCGCCGTGCGGGGCGGTGACCGCGGGGAATGACAGCGCGGGGGGCGGCCCGGCGGGGCCGGTTTTGCCGGGCAGCAGAGGCGCGGTCGCAGCGCGACCCGGGCGGGAGGCACCGGGCGGGCACGGTCGGAATAGAGCCGCCCGCGTGTCGCTCTCAAGGAGGCGGCTCGGAAAGGAAGGCGCAGTTCCGCGCTCTCGGGACGGCGTTAAGTGACGTTTTTATTAGAATATTATAGTATTTATTTGATTTTATTATTTTATTATCTGCCAGGACCTTGCAGAGGGTGGTTTACACTTCCGCCACACTCAAGATGGCGGACGCACTAGGCCCCCTGCGAGAGGTGTCCCTGCCGATGCCTGCCGCCGGTCGCGGAGCCGTCGGCCGCCTCCGGCGCGGCTGACCCCGCCAGCCGTGTCCTCGCACCGGGAAGCACGGCGGAAAATCGCGCGGAAAGCGCGGGGCCGGCGTCGGAGTCCGGGCCGGATTCAGGCAGCCGACTAGACAGAAGCCCTTGTGAGGGGCGGCGGGGGCCCTAAGTGTACCACACTAAAGATGGCGGCTCGACCGGAAGTGGCTTCTGCCAGCACCCAAGATGGCGGCGAAGGGCGGAAGTGTCGTCACTGCCACACTAAAGATGGCGGTCGTGTGCACTTTTCTGACCTTCTCAATATGGCGGCAGGGAAGGCCCCCCCCAAGCTGCGTCTATTCGGCTGCCTGAACGCGACGCCGACGCCGACGCCAGCCCAGCGCTTGCGCGCAATTTTCTGAGGCGTTTCCCGCTACGCGGACACCGACTGTGGGGTCAGCGGCGCCTGGGGCAGGCGGGAGCATTCAGGCAGTCGAATAGACGGAGCGGGGGGGGGGGGGGGGTCCTTCCGGCCGCCATCTTGAGAAGGTCGAATAGCCACATCGGTGCGGTACCGGTGACTTCCGCCCTTCTTCGCCAGGAGCGCCAATGGCGGGGAGCCCGGGGAGCAGCGCTGCCGGGCCGGGGGCACCGGGGCGGGTGCTCCGGGCTCGGAGGTGAGCGGGGAACGGGGACAGCCCCGAGCGGACGGTGGGGGCCGCGGGGGATCGGTATTCCGGCCCAGGGATGAGTGTTCCGGCACAGGGGTGGCTGTCCCGGCACAGGGATGCGTTCCTGGACTGTCTAATAATATTATTTAACGATCGTGCAAGGAGATCTGTATAAAAAAATCCTCCGTGGTCATCCTTCTCCCACAGCCCCGCTGTGTTTTCAGGATCTTGGGGGAAGAGTTTGGGTCTGAACAAGGCTCTCGGGCACAGGGTGGGATTCTTGGGGTGCAGGCCCAGGATTTGGACTCGATGCTCCCTGTGGGTCCCTTGCAGCCCAGGAAATGCTGCGATCCTGTGCCTCTGAGGGTGAAATAAAGGGGAGCGGTGGGGTTTGTGCCCGCTGTGTTCACGGCCCCGCCGGCTCAGGGCGGGTTAAAGGCGCAGCTGCCCCGAGACAGCGGGACCGGCCGGGGCTGCTCGCTCCCGGTGCTGCCGCCTCGTGGGGAGAGCCCGGCACTGCAGCCCGCGCAGGCGCTGGACCACGGGATGGGCGTGGAACAGCAGCGCAGGGGATGCTGAGGCAGCCCAGGGAATGCTGCGGTCCCAGGGAAGGCTGAGGCGTCCCCTGCCCGGGGCACTCGGCAGCAAACCCCTGATGTTGAGCAGAAAAAGGAAAGTTCTGGGTTAGTGGGAGGAGGTTTCTGGAATGGAGCTGGGACAGGTGCTGATCCACGCATGGAATCACGGGCTGGTTTGGCTTGGAAGGGACCACCAGGATCATTTACACTCTGTTTGTTGTCTGATTGCACAGCGAAGAACATCCAGAACTGCCACCTCACCCTCACGGACAGCAGGAATGTCTTCCATAGCTCTTGTTTTGGAATGGGAATGGCTGTTGGGAGCTCTGGCAGGACCAGGTAAGAAGAGAAATGGGATCATTGTGGCTGCTGCTGGAGGTGGTTTTCTGCTTTCCGGCTGTTCTTCTCATTGATCCTTTCACAGCAGTGTTCTAGGGCACATTTGAGGGTAATTCCAGGAATTTGAAACCAGATAAAAACTGGTGGGGCAAAAATGTGAACGCGATCCATTTCTGGTAGTTCCAAGCTTCTCCCACAACACCGTTCCAGGGGAAAGCTGATAAAAGGGTAAAGATGCAGAGGAACAAGTGCTGTAAAGCCCCCTGGCGCTCTGAGAGAGCAAACCTTCCAGTAGTCCCAGCAGATCTCTTGGAGAAAGTGTGGGATCGCAAGGTTTTCCAGGAAAGCAAAACAAGGGTGGAGATGAGGGAATAGGCTTCCAGTTCTTCCTTGAGCTGAAAGCCTGGGGGAATTGAGAGGGGCCACAAGAACTGTTTGTGTAGGCAAATGGGAGTTTGGGGGCTGAATCTGAGTTTCCCTCTGGGGCATTTTTGAGGGAAAAGCTGAGGTGCTGTTTAAGGGAGAGAATGCACATTTTTGGGGTGGAAAAGGTTGAATCAATATTGTAGAGGAAGTAAAACGCTGGGGGTAAAAGTGGATGCAATCTGGAGGGGACAGATTGAATATTTTGGAGGCAAAATGGGGAACTGAGTAGTGGAGAGATGGGGAACATTTTGGAGGCAACACTTGACAAACTCTCTGGGGTGGAGAACGACCACATTGAGGGAAAAATGAGGTGATGAGCAGTGGGCACGTAGGGAAGGTCGTGGGGGTAAATCTTGAGAAAAGCCCCGTGGTATTCAAGAAATCCTTGGAAGCAGGACTGAGGAATTCAGTGGTGGAAAAATAGGGGAATTTTGCGGGGGTAAAACTTTAAAAGAGCTAAGAGTTGAGAGTGTGTGTTTTTAGGTAGAAAGGATGTCTTGTTGAAGTTGGGCGTCTGGATTGTGGCATTTATGGATCCAGAAAGTAGAAGATAAAGGAGACTCCCAAAGCCTCGGTAGCTGTGTTAAGAAATCCGTCCCAGGGAAGAAAGGTACCTAAACCTCCTAGAAGTAGGGACTAATTAGCATGGGAAGGGGAAAACCCACCCCCAGTGGGAGAGAGCACGCCAGGTAGGGGAAGAGAAGGATGCCCTTAAGAAGAAGTAGGGAAGGTGAATTTCTCGGCTTGCTGAAATGTATCAAAAAGTTTGGAATCTGGGTCTGTGTGGAGGCCGGGATTTTCTCAGCCATATGCAGAGCCCAGCACTAGGAATAAAGGAATTCCAGGCTTTACAACGCCAAAAATGCAGTACCAGAGAGTTCTGTTATCCCGAGGACTTGGGGGATACTTGGCAAAAATTTCCGGGGGCCCAGGCTGGACCGAGCTTTTAACGCTCCCCGGATTCACGGGATCGGGGATTCCAGCGTGCCCTGCACGGGTTTTTTCAGGGAAGTCCCAAATCCTTCGTGTGAGCACGAAGCAGAATCCCCTGGGAGCTGTGAAGGCAACAGGATATTTCTTGGGAATTTTGAAGGGTTGGGTGAGTCCTCAGTGTTAGGTTGGAATGAACGCAAATTGTCCGGGAGTTGCTGGTTTGGGGATGGCCGGGTCTGGGTTTGGATTTGTGGGCACCGAGTGTTCCTTGTGTCAGGTCTTCTGGATTGGTAGGAATTGTCAGAGAAAAGAGAAGGCAATTGAAATGCGGAGCTCCATTCCCAGAGAAATGGTCAGGATGGGAGCGGGAAGGCTGTGGAGCTGCTGGGAGCTCGTGGAGAACGAAAGGATCTGAGGCCTGGAGGCAAAAGCTGTGGAACAAAGCCTGAAAAGGGTGTGGGGTGGGGCGGGAGGGGGAGGAGGGCACCGTGGTGGGGGGAAAGAGGGAAAGGATCCCTGCTCCGGGAATCCAGCAGGGACCAGGAGAGGATCATTTTCCATCCACTGCTCTCAGTGGAATCCTAATAAGGACGGTGGAAGGGAAGTGATTCGTTTGTTCTTAGGTTTGGAATGAAAGGTGCTCTTGCAGAGGGGACTATTGACCTGTTAAAATTCTGTTGGATACAGGAAAAGAGGGAGGAAGCAAGCAGCTGGGGAATGAAGGGGTGGATTTTTTGGTGGATACAGGGAAAGACACGGGAAGGGGCTCTCAAGTAGAATACACCTCACGGGCAGCACCAGGAGAAGCCTCAAGTGCCCTTTTTTTCCAAGCTCTGACATTCCAGAGGAGTAAGCAGTGGTCAACCCATCACTTTCTGTATTCCTTGGATGCCCAGTGCTTTGTTGGGAAGAGATAATATTTGGAAATGAACAAATCCGGGGATGTAATTTCCTGATAGTAAAGCCCCAGAGAGCCTGGTTTTGATATCCTTCCAGCACCCAAACGCAGCAGAGGGAATCCTGGCGGAGCTGGAAAACGCTGTCGCTCCGTCGGTGGAATTCCTGGGAACTGGAAAGCAGCAGAAGCAGCAAGAACAGAGTTGGAAGCAGGCTCCAGCCGGGTAAGGCAGACACCAAATCCTTTGGAACTGGGCAGGGGTGGGAAGAATGAATTCTTACATTTGTAGCCCAGGGATTCCTGAGCAGGATCCCGGCAGGGAAGACTGCAGGGATCAGGCTGGGGCCTGATCGCAGCTGGGGGCAGCGAGCCTTGGAATTGGCTGAAGGGAAGAAAGAGGGATCCTTTGAGCACAAGGATCAGGTGTCAAATGCGGAGATGGCATCAGACAATTCCTCGGGAGGGTTTAGTTCCTGGGCCAAATCGATCTGCTGCCTTGTGAAGGAGCTCAGAGACCTGGGAAGAGCCCAAGCAACGCAGGGAATGCACCGGCAGATAAAAGTGCCGGGGAACGGTGGGGAAAAGCATCCGAACAGGGGGCCTCGTTTTGTACAGGGACGGTACAAAAAATTGTCCGAAAGAATAGGAATGGAATGGGATTTTACGTATTCCTCGGAGGCCACAATCCAGTGGGAAGGCTGAGAGAAAGAAACAAGGCCTAAAAAGGCAGATGAGCCAAATCTGCCCAAAGCCTCCAATGGCCACATTCCCTGGCATTGCTGAGGACTTCAGCCAAGCTCCAAGCAAAAGGTGAGCCCCTGATTTTGGTGCCAAGGGAAACTCCAAGTTAAGAATGATCCAAATATGAAGCGCTTCTCACAAAACTCAGCTTTGCAAACCTTTATTTGGGCTAAAAAAGAAAAGATGGGAATGCCCTTGGCAGAAAAGCAGCTGTGAGGCACAGCAGGCTTCAAATGCCTGTCAGCAGGAGCTCCAGGAGAAACGGCTGCTGGCTCCGGGCATCCTGGGCTTTCCAAGCAGGTTTTGTAGCGGATTGCAAGGCAGTTTTCCTGCCTCTGGGAGGTGGCACCTGCATCCCGCTGGAAAGGGAAAATGTGGAGAGAGGGGCAAGCAGGAAGACGGTTGCTGATGTGTGTCCTTGGATCGCAGTTCCTCCCGGTGAGTCTGTGCTGCTGGAAGTTTGAAGGAGATCAGTCCTGGAGTACGTGTGGGTTCACCTGTGGGGTTTGGGAGCGACGCCGGACATGAAATTCCAGGGATGTTCCCTTTGCTGGAGTGAGAAGCAGTGGAAGCACTTTGCTGTCTGCTTCTTCATCGCCTGCGCCTCGGTCCCCTGGGGCTCCAGGTAATCCCCTCTCACCTTTGCTTTTCCAAGGGTCTCTAAATGAGGGCTTGAGATTTGGTGCAGCTCCCTTTACAGGGAAGATCTGTTCCAGGAAAGGTCTCCTGGTCTGGACCGATGGCGTTGCAGGAAGAGCAGGAAACCCCGCAGCTCCTGTGGCTCCCTCATCCGATTTGCCTGCAGGCAGCAGCAAGGATCATTCCCAAGTGTCATGCCCTGGCTCCGTGACTCGGTGAGGTTGTGTTCCCCCAAAGGCCAGGGGCCGCTTTGTTTTGCGGCTCACGAAAGTCCAGCTCGGTGGTGCTGGGTTTGGTTTTTGTGTGTAATGAAGGCACTAAAAAATTCCCCTCCTTCACTGGCACAGCCCTGGAGTGGGAGCAGATTCCCCTTATCCCGCAGTTATCCCGCTCCTGCCCTGGATCCCTGCAGTGCCGTGTGTTCTCCAAGCTCACAGCACTGCTGGCTCTAAACAAGAAAAACAATCCCTGTTCCTTCTCTTCTCCGTCCTTGATGTTCCCAGGCCCTGCATCTCCCTGGCTATTCCCTGTGGGAGTCTTCATCTCCATCCCACCTTATCCCGATCGGGTAAGGGTCTGAGACGTGTTTAGCAGCAAATGCATTCCTGTGAAGAAAGCCAAGAGCAAAGAGCATCCAGATGCAGAGAAGTCTTTAGAAAAGCGTTCCAGACGTGCAAATGAGGGATGTGTCTTCCTGCATCTCCTGTTGTTTTTCTCTGTCACGTTTTGGAAGGGTTTCTCTCAGTGATTTCCTGCAGTCCAGGTGCGTCCCTTCTTTTGTCCAAATCCAGTGCCAGAGGATCGAACAACTGATGAGTGGGGCCTGGGATGAAAACGGTTCTCCTAAAATGAGGGAAACAATGCTAGAAGAGAAATGAGCATCCTTTTAATGCCTGGAATAAAAGTGCTGGAAAAGGGCACTTTTTATTTGATATGGTGTCATTCTCCTTTTTTTTTCCATAGCTAAAACTCCACGGTGAGCAATCGGAGCAGAAATAGGAAATGCAGGAGTCTTGGATTCCACAGTGGGATTAACTTCCCTTTTCTGCTCTCTTTCAGGACAGGAAAAACCACTGAACTCGCCCCATCTTTGGGACCAAGAGCTTTGGTGCTGGAGTAGGCAAAGCCAGCTAGGGCCCCCCTTGTCCTGCCCATGGTGTGGGTCAGGGACAGGCTCCTCTTCTCCTCTGCGCTGGGATGAACTGCCTAGGGAATGCTATTTTTGACAGCCCGGTCCTAGCCCCGGCTACTGGAAATGGGCGGAGGTGAAGAGGCAAGTGCCAGAGTTGCTTGGGGATGATGGAATTGTGGTGTTTGGCTGTGCCCAGAGGGGCAGGTTGGGCATTTCTGTGTGTCTGAGGACCGGTTTGGGTGCTGGGGAGCCCGGGGAGCCGAGCTCTCAGTGCATTCCCAGCTCACCCGGGGGTGGGAGCTGGTGCAGGGCTCTGGTCGGGCTCGGGGCAGGCCCTGGCCCCGGCACAGACACGCTGGGGTGGTTTGGGGCCGCTTGGGGAGCCGTGGGAGGAGAATGAGGGATGGTGCTGGGCAGAGCGATCGGCCTGTGCTCGTGTCAGCGCAGCCGTGCAGGGCACTGGGATCTGGGTAAAACACCGGCTCTCCTGGTGTTCAGGGAAGCAAGGTCTGTATTTATCCATACATATTTATCCCTACATATTTATCCCTATATTTATCCATGGATTATCCATATATGTTTATCCATATACATTTATCCATATTTTTATCCACGTATTTACCCATGAATTTATCCCTAGATTTACCCATGTATTTACCCAGGTATTTTATGAACACTCAAGTGCCATATCCATGTATTTTATGAGCACTTCCAGGGTTGGTGACTCCACCACTGCCCTGGGCAGCTGTTCCAGCGCTGGACAACCCTTCCCATGCTGGGCCAGGAGATGGATTCTGGAAATGCAGACTCTGAGGAGCTGGGGATTAAGGCAGCATTGGATTCCTTTATTCTCCCAGAAGGATAAAGGAGATTTATCCCCAGACGAACCAGAGGTGATCACACTGAGGTCATTAGTGGGATTTCTTCCTTACTCCCACAAATACCCACTGGGGTGACAGAGTTCCCTACAAGGGCGGTGTTGGAAGGAGCTGCTGGAATGTTTTGCTGTTTATTGGGATCCACAGGATGTTTGGTGTCTCTCAGAGCTGTTCCAGGCTTTCCACAGACCCAAACGCTCCTCACACTTCTCCTCAGAGTAGAGAGGTTTCCCAGAGTGCTGGTTTTTAATTTCAGATGCTGGGATAACGACACGGCTTCAGGAGGCAGGAGACTCATTGTGCTGTGCCTCAGTCCAGGCAGGGACAACCCCCAGCTAATAAAAACCTCTTTAAAGCACAAAAAGTCCCATTAAACTGATATTATAAAGGCTGCAAATTGAAGCAGGCCTCAATCAGAAAGCAGCAGAATTTAATTCCCCCCCCTTGCCCATTTGCATGATGATCTCCTTCCTAATTGCCCATCTACGCTTTTCCCACAGAAGTGCTGTCCCGAGGTTGGAGATGGTTCCAGCTTTATGGAGCTTTGATCTTTATCTGGTTTTACTTTTTACAGGGCACAGAACCCGAGAGTGGCAGCTGCTTTCCTCTTGTTCCTCCTGTGGCAGTGAACTGCTCTTCCCGAGGACGGCTGCAGGAATTCTCAGGCAGCATAACGTATGGAATGCCAGGCACGCTACAGAATTCCAGTGGGAGCAGCAGGAACTTCTGTTCTTTACTGGCAGGGCTGTGCCATGAAGGGGAGCTCGGAGATATTGGTCAGCTCAGGGAATGAGCCTGGCTCATGGTAAGGAAATTCACTGTGCAGTTACTTCAGGCCCTTCTCCTCCTTCTCCTCCTTCTCCTCCTTCTCCTCCTTCTCCTCCTTCTCCTCCTTCTCCTCCTTCTCCTCCTTCTCCTCCTTCTCCTCCTTCTCCTCCTTCTCCTCCTTCTCCTCCTTCTCCTTCTCCCTCTCTTCCCAACACCAGTTCCAGACCTCAGTATAATCCATGTTCCCACAGCCTGACCTTGCAGTTTTCCCAGTTTAGCAGCCCCAGCCACACTTGCAGCCTCTCTGTCTGGACTTTGTCTTGCTGAAATCTCCCTTTGTTGATCCTTTGCTGCCTCACCTTTTATCCAGCAATAACGTGCAGTGGGTGGAAGCTTCTCAGAATTCCCTCCCTGTTCCACTGGAAACATTCCCAAGTGGAAGCAGCTGCACTGCCCATCAGCACTTGCCTGCTTTTAGGGGTGGTTGAGTGGTTGAGGCATGAAGGATGCAACAAATGGAGTTGGCTCCAAGGGGATGAAATGCTCCCCCTGAGGCTGCTCAGAGAGCTGGAGCTGAGGAATCCGGGTGGGAATCACTCCAAGAAAAAGGAAGGAAAAGAGAGCAGAGGAACAGGGATGCAATTCCAACCTCTCCAAGGACTGGGATGGGCACATTCACCATCACCATTTAATCTAGACACGATTTCTTCTTTGCCTCTGGCTGCCAGGAGCAGGATGAGCAGTTTAATGAGTTTAAATAGTGAATAGTTTAATTAGCTGGAAGAGACTGGATCAATAGCTGCTTAAACAAACAACTGGATCCCTGTTTCCAAGCTTGGATGTAGTTTTGGAAGGTTCCTGGCAGTTTGGCAGGGATTAGTGATGCTGAGAATGTGCTTTTTTGTGGGTTTGGGGCTTTTACTCCTGTTCACGTGGCTGCTCTTTTTCTTGTTGAGTGGAAAACAGGAGGGAAAGAGCAACGACGGAAGGAATTCCACTCTTGCTGCTTCAAGGGATGGATCAGGAAGGGAACAGGCTGCAGGGAATTTGGAGTGCAAACTGAGATCTCTCCGATATTTTTGGCTCAGTCAGTCCATCAGTGCTTGGTAGCTTTTTAGGCCACGTGCAAGGTGAATGATGGTGCACATGGCAGAGCTGCTGGTGGCTCCTTCCCCTGCCCGGCTGTCAGTCACCCTGCAGGGTGCTGGAGCAGCGTGCCAGAGGCCGTGGATCCTATGGATCCCATGGATCCCAGGGGCGTGATCAGGAGCCTGGGCCTGCTGGCCACTCCTTGCTCTCTCTTACCCTGATTTTTCAGCTCTGCAGCGAATCCAGCTTGAGTTTTTCAACCCCCTAGAAACCCAGGGACCTTTCATGTCTGTTCTCAGATCTGGGATTTAAATCCAGCCCTTATCAAAGCACCCCGTGACCAGGCAGGCCCTGAATCCCAGCAGGGATCTGATAAAGAGGGACCTGACATCCTAAAGAAACCCTTTGAAATCCTGCTGGGATTGATTTGTATCCATAATGGAGCCCCGAGCTCTCTGCCAGGGAGAGATGAAGCTGCTCCTTTGCTTTATTATCCTCAGGCCCTTCCCAGCTTTGAGGGAAATTCAGTCCCTCTTCAAGCCCCAAAATCATGGAAAAGCTCCTTTGTATCCTCTCCACAGCCCCTACGTGGATTAATCAACTTTTTATTTGATATGGTGTCATTCTCCTTTTTTTTCCATGGCTAAAACTCCACGGTGAGCAATCAGAGCAGAAATAGGAAATGCAGGAGTCTTGGATTCCACAGTGGGATTAACTTCCCTTTTCTGCTCTCTTTCAGGACAGGAAAAACCACTGAACTCGCCCCATCTTTGGGACCAAGAGCTTTGGTGCTGGAGTAGGCAAAGCCAGCTAGGGCCCCCCTTGTCCTGCCCATGGTGTGGGTCAGGGACAGGCTCCTCTTCTCCTCTGTGCTGGGATGAACTGCCTAGGGAATGCTATTACTGACAGCCCGGTCCTAGCCCCGGCTACTGGAAATGGGCGGAGGTGAAGAGGCAAGTGCCAGAGTTGCTTGGGGATGATGGAATTGTGGTGTTTGGCTGTGCCCAGAGGGGCAGGTTGGGCATTTCTGTGTGTCTGAGGACCGGGTTGGGTGCTGGGGAGCCCGGGGAGCCGAGCTCTCAGTGCATTCCCAGCTCACCCGGGGGTGGGAGCTGGTGCAGGGCTGGGTGACAGCCTCTGGTCGGGCTCGGGGCAGGCCCTGGCCCCGGCACAGACACGCTGGGGTGGTTTGGGGCCGCTTGGGGAGCAATGGGAAGAAAATGAGGGATGGTGCTGGGCAGAGCGATCGGCCTGTGCTTGTGTCAGCGCAGCCGTGCAGGGCACTGGGATCTGGGTAAAACACCGGCTCTCCTGGTGTTCAGGGATGCAAGGTCTGAGGGACTGGATTTACTTGGGGTTTTCCAGGACAGCAGGAAGAAGAGGAAATGTGGTGCCAGAGGTGCGTCCCACCAGGTTGCAGTTCCCTCTTTCCCATTTCCATTTCCTCCTCAGTGCAGGTGTCCCCTGCAGCCCATGAGCACGGGGCCGGTGACAACTCCCTGTCTGTAGAGGGATTCCTTATGGAACAAGGGCAGGTGACACTTGTGTGAGGCTTACGACTGTTAGAATTAGACCAGGATGGGTTTAAGGAAAAGAAAACTAGAATCGTGTGTTAATCTTACTGGTCAATGAACAAATGGAATCCACACTTCTGTAAGAAAAAATAGAGTGTATGGAGCATATAGAAGAAGCTGTTTTTGCCTGCTGCTGCTGCTTGGCTTTATCATGTAACCCCATTCGAACTCTGCCTTCAAGACAGCTGTGAGACCGTGAAATAAAGAACTTAGCAGAACAGCAGCCTCCTCTGCTCTTTCACCCTGGTCCGAGAAGGAGGGGTACCCTGTCAAAGGCTCAACACTTGCCTTTCTGACTTTGTTTCTAAATTTCTACCTTTCTAATTTTGTTTGTTTCTAATTTTTTTTTGTTTGTTCGTTTCTAACTTTGTTTTCAACTTTCTCCCTTTAGAAATTTGTTTGTTTCTTGTATTTTACCTCTTTGTTTGTTTCTAAATTTCTGCCGTTGTAACTTTGTTTCTAACTTTCTACTTTTAAAATTTCATTTGTTTTTAACTTTTTACCATTCCTCCCAGCGAGGGCTGTGTGCAGAATACTAAAACCTGTTAAGTTCTTCACTTTTACGTCTATAGGCAAATGCTACTGATTTAGATGTAAATTCATTTTGAAATAAGCCAGCCCTCTCTGTCTACTCTGTCGCATACAGCAATATAAGAAGCTGGGAATAGAGATCCGCAGGTTTTGAGAATAAGGAGCCGGCGTTTTTCTGTAGGAAGGAAAGCAGCAAGCGCCTGGCCCCAGGAGCCGAGACGCTCGGGCTGCAGGAGCTGCAGAGCGCCCGGAGCCGGCTTTTCCCTGTGCTCTGTGCCTGCCCCCGGGCTGAGCTGGGCGGCGCTGCTGCCGCCTGGTGGCGAGAGCGCGGCACTGCCGCCCCCGACACGGCGCCCCGGCGCTGCTGTCGCCCGGTGCCGGCTGAGCCGAGAGGGCGGCGGCCTCGGTGGCTGCCGAGCGTGGCAAGGAGCGGGAGCGAGCGGGGCCGGGTCTGTCAGCGGAGGGGAGGGGCGAAGGGCGGTTCGGAGCGCCAAGGGACACGGCCGTGCACGAGCGGGGCCACAGCTATGGAAAGGACCGGGCGCCGTGCGGGGCGGTGACCGCGGGGAATGACAGCGCGGGGGGCGGCCCGGCGGGGCCGGTTTTGCCGGGCAGCAGAGGCGCGGTCGCAGCGCGACCCGGGCGGGAGGCACCGGGCGGGCACGGTCGGAATAGAGCCGCCCGCGTGTCGCTCTCAAGGAGGCGGCTCGGAAAGGAAGGCGCAGTTCCGCGCTCTCGGGACGGCGTTAAGTGACGTTTTTATTAGAATATTATAGTATTTATTTGATTTTATTATTTTATTATCTGCCAGGACCTTGCAGAGGGTGGTTTACACTTCCGCCACACTCAAGATGGCGGACGCACTAGGCCCCCTGCGAGAGGTGTCCCTGCCGATGCCTGCCGCCGGTCGCGGAGCCGTCGGCCGCCTCCGGCGCGGCTGACCCCGCCAGCCGTGTCCTCGCACCGGGAAGCACGGCGGAAAATCGCGCGGAAAGCGCGGGGCCGGCGTCGGAGTCCGGGCCGGATTCAGGCAGCCGACTAGACAGAAGCCCTTGTGAGGGGCGGCGGGGGCCCTAAGTGTACCACACTAAAGATGGCGGCTCGACCGGAAGTGGCTTCTGCCAGCACCCAAGATGGCGGCGAAGGGCGGAAGTGTCGTCACTGCCACACTAAAGATGGCGGTCGTGTGCACTTTTCTGACCTTCTCAATATGGCGGCAGGGAAGGCCCCCCCCAAGCTGCGTCTATTCGGCTGCCTGAACGCGACGCCGACGCCGACGCCAGCCCAGCGCTTGCGCGCAATTTTCTGAGGCGTTTCCCGCTACGCGGACACCGACTGTGGGGTCAGCGGCGCCTGGGGCAGGCGGGAGCATTCAGGCAGTCGAATAGACGGCGCGGGGGGGGGGGGGGGGGGGGTCCTTCCGGCCGCCATCTTGAGAAGGTCGAATAGCCACATCGGTGCGGTACCGGTGACTTCCGCCCTTCTTCGCCAGGAGCGCCAATGGCGGGGAGCCCGGGGAGCAGCGCTGCCGGGCCGGGGGCACCGGGGCGGGTGCTCCGGGCTCGGAGGTGAGCGGGGAACGGGGACAGCCCCGAGCGGACGGTGGGGGCCGCGGGGGATCGGTATTCCGGCCCAGGGATGAGTGTTCCGGCACAGGGGTGGCTGTCCCGGCACAGGGATGCGTTCCTGGACTGTCTAATAATATTATTTAACGATCGTGCAAGGAGATCTGTATAAAAAAATCCTCCGTGGTCATCCTTCTCCCACAGCCCCGCTGTGTTTTCAGGATCTTGGGGGAAGAGTTTGGGTCTGAACAAGGCTCTCGGGCACAGGGTGGGATTCTTGGGGTGCAGGCCCAGGATTTGGACTCGATGCTCCCTGTGGGTCCCTTGCAGCCCAGGAAATGCTGCGATCCTGTGCCTCTGAGGGTGAAATAAAGGGCAGCGGTGGGGTTTGTGCCCGCTGTGTTCACGGCCCCGCCGGCTCAGGGCGGGTTAAAGGCGCAGCTGCCCCGAGACAGCGGGACCGGCCGGGGCTGCTCGCTCCCGGTGCTGCCGCCTCGTGGGGAGAGCCCGGCACTGCAGCCCGCGCAGGCGCTGGACCACGGGATGGGCGTGGAACAGCAGCGCAGGGGATGCTGAGGCAGCCCAGGGAATGCTGCGGTCCCAGGGAAGGCTGAGGCGTCCCCTGCCCGGGGCACTCGGCAGCAAACCCCTGATGTTGAGCAGAAAAAGGAAAGTTCTGGGTTAGTGGGAGGAGGTTTCTGGAATGGAGCTGGGACAGGTGCTGATCCACGCATGGAATCACGGGCTGGTTTGGCTTGGAAGGGACCACCAGGATCATTTACACTCTGTTTGTTGTCTGATTGCACAGCGAAGAACATCCAGAACTGCCACCTCACCCTCACGGACAGCAGGAATGTCTTCCATAGCTCTTGTTTTGGAATGGGAATGGCTGTTGGGAGCTCTGGCAGGACCAGGTAAGAAGAGAAATGGGATCATTGTGGCTGCTGCTGGAGGTGGTTTTCTGCTTTCCGGCTGTTCTTCTCATTGATCCTTTCACAGCAGTGTTCTAGGGCACATTTGAGGGTAATTCCAGGAATTTGAAACCAGATAAAAACTGGTGGGGCAAAAATGTGAACGCGATCCATTTCTGGTAGTTCCAAGCTTCTCCCACAACACCGTTCCAGGGGAAAGCTGATAAAAGGGTAAAGATGCAGAGGAACAAGTGCTGTAAAGCCCCCTGGCGCTCTGAGAGAGCAAACCTTCCAGTAGTCCCAGCAGATCTCTTGGAGAAAGTGTGGGATCGCAAGGTTTTCCAGGAAAGCAAAACAAGGGTGGAGATGAGGGAATAGGCTTCCAGTTCTTCCTTGAGCTGAAAGCCTGGGGGAATTGAGAGGGGCCACAAGAACTGTTTGTGTAGGCAAATGGGAGTTTGGGGGCTGAATCTGAGTTTCCCTCTGGGGCATTTTTGAGGGAAAAGCTGAGGTGCTGTTTAAGGGAGAGAATGCACATTTTTGGGGTGGAAAAGGTTGAATCAATATTGTAGAGGAAGTAAAACGCTGGGGGTAAAAGTGGATGCAATCTGGAGGGGACAGATTGAATATTTTGGAGGCAAAATGGGGAACTGAGTAGTGGAGAGATGGGGAACATTTTGGAGGCAACACTTGACAAACTCTCTGGGGTGGAGAACGACCACATTGAGGGAAAAATGAGGTGATGAGCAGTGGGCACGTAGGGAAGGTCGTGGGGGTAAATCTTGAGAAAAGCCCCGTGGTATTCAAGAAATCCTTGGAAGCAGGACTGAGGAATTCAGTGGTGGAAAAATAGGGGAATTTTGCGGGGGTAAAACTTTAAAAGAGCTAAGAGTTGAGAGTGTGTGTTTTTAGGTAGAAAGGATGTCTTGTTGAAGTTGGGCGTCTGGATTGTGGCATTTATGGATCCAGAAAGTAGAAGATAAAGGAGACTCCCAAAGCCTCGGTAGCTGTGTTAAGAAATCCGTCCCAGGGAAGAAAGGTACCTAAACCTCCTAGAAGTAGGGACTAATTAGCATGGGAAGGGGAAAACCCACCCCCAGTGGGAGAGAGCACGCCAGGTAGGGGAAGAGAAGGATGCCCTTAAGAAGAAGTAGGGAAGGTGAATTTCTCGGCTTGCTGAAATGTATCAAAAAGTTTGGAATCTGGGTCTGTGTGGAGGCCGGGATTTTCTCAGCCATATGCAGAGCCCAGCACTAGGAATAAAGGAATTCCAGGCTTTACAACGCCAAAAATGCAGTACCAGAGAGTTCTGTTATCCCGAGGACTTGGGGGATACTTGGCAAAAATTTCCGGGGGCCCAGGCTGGACCGAGCTTTTAACGCTCCCCGGATTCACGGGATCGGGGATTCCAGCGTGCCCTGCACGGGTTTTTTCAGGGAAGTCCCAAATCCTTCGTGTGAGCACGAAGCAGAATCCCCTGGGAGCTGTGAAGGCAACAGGATATTTCTTGGGAATTTTGAAGGGTTGGGTGAGTCCTCAGTGTTAGGTTGGAATGAACGCAAATTGTCCGGGAGTTGCTGGTTTGGGGATGGCCGGGTCTGGGTTTGGATTTGTGGGCACCGAGTGTTCCTTGTGTCAGGTCTTCTGGATTGGTAGGAATTGTCAGAGAAAAGAGAAGGCAATTGAAATGCGGAGCTCCATTCCCGGAGAAATGGTCAGGATGGGAGCGGGAAGGCTGTGGAGCTGCTGGGAGCTCGTGGAGAACGAAAGGATCTGAGGCCTGGAGGCAAAAGCTGTGGAACAAAGCCTGAAAAGGGTGTGGGGTGGGGCGGGAGGGGGAGGAGGGCACCGTGGTGGGGGGAAAGAGGGAAAGGATCCCTGCTCCGGGAATCCAGCAGGGACCAGGAGAGGATCATTTTCCATCCACTGCTCTCAGTGGAATCCTAATAAGGACGGTGGAAGGGAAGTGATTCGTTTGTTCTTAGGTTTGGAATGAAAGGTGCTCTTGCAGAGGGGACTATTGACCTGTTAAAATTCTGTTGGATACAGGAAAAGAGGGAGGAAGCAAGCAGCTGGGGAATGAAGGGGTGGATTTTTTGGTGGATACAGGGAAAGACACGGGAAGGGGCTCTCAAGTAGAATACACCTCACGGGCAGCACCAGGAGAAGCCTCAAGTGCCCTTTTTTTCCAAGCTCTGACATTCCAGAGGAGTAAGCAGTGGTCAACCCATCACTTTCTGTATTCCTTGGATGCCCAGTGCTTTGTTGGGAAGAGATAATATTTGGAAA
This sequence comes from Coloeus monedula, assembly GCF_965178545.1. Lineage (NCBI taxonomy): Eukaryota > Metazoa > Chordata > Aves > Passeriformes > Corvidae > Coloeus > Coloeus monedula. Next base: position 154,545 of record NW_028120685.1, on the reverse strand, counting down.
TGAACAAATCCGGGGATGTAATTTCCTGATAGTAAAGCCCCAGAGAGCCTGGTTTTGATATCCTTCCAGCACCCAAACGCAGCAGAGGGAATCCTGGCGGAGCTGGAAAACGCTGTCGCTCCGTCGGTGGAATTCCTGGGAACTGGAAAGCAGCAGAAGCAGAAAGAACAGAGTTGGAAGCAGGCTCCAGCCGGGTAAGGCAGACACCAAATCCTTTGGAACTGGGCAGGGGTGGGAAGAATGAATTCTTACATTTGTAGCCCAGGGATTCCTGAGCAGGATCCCGGCAGGGAAGACTGCAGGGATCAGGCTGGGGCCTGATCGCAGCTGGGGGCAGCGAGCCTTGGAATTGGCTGAAGGGAAGAAAGAGGGATCCTTTGAGCACAAGGATCAGGTGTCAAATGCGGAGATGGCATCAGACAATTCCTCGGGAGGGTTTAGTTCCTGGGCCAAATCGATCTCCTGCCTTGTGAAGGAGCTCAGAGACCTGGGAAGAGCCCAAGCAACGCAGGGAATGCACCGGCAGATAAAAGTGCCGGGGAACGGTGGGGAAAAGCATCCGAACAGGGGGCCTCGTTTTGTACAGGGACGGTACAAAAAATTGTCCGAAAGAATAGGAATGGAATGGGATTTTACGTATTCCTCGGAGGCCACAATCCAGTGGGAAGGCTGAGAGAAAGAAACAAGGCCTAAAAAGGCAGATGAGCCAAATCTGCCCAAAGCCTCCAATGGCCACATTCCCTGGCATTGCTGAGGACTTCAGCCAAGCTCCAAGCAAAAGGTGAGCCCCTGATTTTGGTGCCAAGGGAAACTCCAAGTTAAGAATGATCCAAATATGAAGCGCTTCTCACAAAACTCAGCTTTGCAAACCTTTATTTGGGCTAAAAAAGAAAAGATGGGAATGCCCTTGGCAGAAAAGCAGCTGTGAGGCACAGCAGGCTTCAAATGCCTGTCAGCAGGAGCTCCAGGAGAAACGGCTGCTGGCTCCGGGCATCCTGGGCTTTCCAAGCAGGTTTTGTAGCGGATTGCAAGGCAGTTTTCCTGCCTCTGGGAGGTGGCACCTGCATCCCGCTGGAAAGGGAAAATGTGGAGAGAGGGGCAAGCAGGAAGACGGTTGCTGATGTGTGTCCTTGGATCGCAGTTCCTCCCGGTGAGTCTGTGCTGCTGGAAGTTTGAAGGAGATCAGTCCTGGAGTACGTGTGGGTTCACCTGTGGGGTTTGGGAGCGACGCCGGACATGAAATTCCAGGGATGTTCCCTTTGCTGGAGTGAGAAGCAGTGGAAGCACTTTGCTGTCTGCTTCTTCATCGCCTGCGCCTCGGTCCCCTGGGGCTCCAGGTAATCCCCTCTCACCTTTGCTTTTCCAAGGGTCTCTAAATGAGGGCTTGAGATTTGGTGCAGCTCCCTTTACAGGGAAGATCTGTTCCAGGAAAGGTCTCCTGGTCTGGACCGATGGCGTTGCAGGAAGAGCAGGAAACCCCGCAGCTCCTGTGGCTCCCTCATCCGATTTGCCTGCAGGCAGCAGCAAGGATCATTCCCAAGTGTCATGCCCTGGCTCCGTGACTCGGTGAGGTTGTGTTCCCCCAAAGGCCAGGGGCCGCTTTGTTTTGCGGCTCACGAAAGTCCAGCTCGGTGGTGCTGGGTTTGGTTTTTGTGTGTAATGAAGGCACTAAAAAATTCCCCTCCTTCACTGGCACAGCCCTGGAGTGGGAGCAGATTCCCCTTATCCCGCAGTTATCCCGCTCCTGCCCTGGATCCCTGCAGTGCCGTGTGTTCTCCAAGCTCACAGCACTGCTGGCTCTAAACAAGAAAAACAATCCCTGTTCCTTCTCTTCTCCGTCCTTGATGTTCCCAGGCCCTGCATCTCCCTGGCTATTCCCTGTGGGAGTCTTCATCTCCATCCCACCTTATCCCGATCGGGTAAGGGTCTGAGACGTGTTTAGCAGCAAATGCATTCCTGTGAAGAAAGCCAAGAGCAAAGAGCATCCAGATGCAGAGAAGTCTTTAGAAAAGCGTTCCAGACGTGCAAATGAGGGATGTGTCTTCCTGCATCTCCTGTTGTTTTTCTCTGTCACGTTTTGGAAGGGTTTCTCTCAGTGATTTCCTGCAGTCCAGGTGCGTCCCTTCTTTTGTCCAAATCCAGTGCCAGAGGATCGAACAACTGATGAGTGGGGCCTGGGATGAAAACGGTTCTCCTAAAATGAGGGAAACAATGCTAGAAGAGAAATGAGCATCCTTTTAATGCCTGGAATAAAAGTGCTGGAAAAGGGCACTTTTTATTTGATATGGTGTCATTCTCCTTTTTTTTTCCATAGCTAAAACTCCACGGTGAGCAATCGGAGCAGAAATAGGAAATGCAGGAGTCTTGGATTCCACAGTGGGATTAACTTCCCTTTTCTGCTCTCTTTCAGGACAGGAAAAACCACTGAACTCGCCCCATCTTTGGGACCAAGAGCTTTGGTGCTGGAGTAGGCAAAGCCAGCTAGGGCCCCCCTTGTCCTGCCCATGGTGTGGGTCAGGGACAGGCTCCTCTTCTCCTCTGCGCTGGGATGAACTGCCTAGGGAATGCTATTTTTGACAGCCCGGTCCTAGCCCCGGCTACTGGAAATGGGCGGAGGTGAAGAGGCAAGTGCCAGAGTTGCTTGGGGATGATGGAATTGTGGTGTTTGGCTGTGCCCAGAGGGGCAGGTTGGGCATTTCTGTGTGTCTGAGGACCGGTTTGGGTGCTGGGGAGCCCGGGGAGCCGAGCTCTCAGTGCATTCCCAGCTCACCCGGGGGTGGGAGCTGGTGCAGGGCTCTGGTCGGGCTCGGGGCAGGCCCTGGCCCCGGCACAGACACGCTGGGGTGGTTTGGGGCCGCTTGGGGAGCCGTGGGAGGAGAATGAGGGATGGTGCTGGGCAGAGCGATCGGCCTGTGCTCGTGTCAGCGCAGCCGTGCAGGGCACTGGGATCTGGGTAAAACACCGGCTCTCCTGGTGTTCAGGGAAGCAAGGTCTGTATTTATCCATACATATTTATCCCTACATATTTATCCCTATATTTATCCATGGATTATCCATATATGTTTATCCATATACATTTATCCATATTTTTATCCACGTATTTACCCATGAATTTATCCCTAGATTTACCCATGTATTTACCCAGGTATTTTATGAACACTCAAGTGCCATATCCATGTATTTTATGAGCACTTCCAGGGTTGGTGACTCCACCACTGCCCTGGGCAGCTGTTCCAGCGCTGGACAACCCTTCCCATGCTGGGCCAGGAGATGGATTCTGGAAATGCAGACTCTGAGGAGCTGGGGATTAAGGCAGCATTGGATTCCTTTATTCTCCCAGAAGGATAAAGGAGATTTATCCCCAGACGAACCAGAGGTGATCACACTGAGGTCATTAGTGGGATTTCTTCCTTACTCCCACAAATACCCACTGGGGTGACAGAGTTCCCTACAAGGGCGGTGTTGGAAGGAGCTGCTGGAATGTTTTGCTGTTTATTGGGATCCACAGGATGTTTGGTGTCTCTCAGAGCTGTTCCAGGCTTTCCACAGACCCAAACGCTCCTCACACTTCTCCTCAGAGTAGAGAGGTTTCCCAGAGTGCTGGTTTTTAATTTCAGATGCTGGGATAACGACACGGCTTCAGGAGGCAGGAGACTCATTGTGCTGTGCCTCAGTCCAGGCAGGGACAACCCCCAGCTAATAAAAACCTCTTTAAAGCACAAAAAGTCCCATTAAACTGATATTATAAAGGCTGCAAATTGAAGCAGGCCTCAATCAGAAAGCAGCAGAATTTAATTCCCCCCCCTTGCCCATTTGCATGATGATCTCCTTCCTAATTGCCCATCTACGCTTTTCCCACAGAAGTGCTGTCCCGAGGTTGGAGATGGTTCCAGCTTTATGGAGCTTTGATCTTTATCTGGTTTTACTTTTTACAGGGCACAGAACCCGAGAGTGGCAGCTGCTTTCCTCTTGTTCCTCCTGTGGCAGTGAACTGCTCTTCCCGAGGACGGCTGCAGGAATTCTCAGGCAGCATAACGTATGGAATGCCAGGCACGCTACAGAATTCCAGTGGGAGCAGCAGGAACTTCTGTTCTTTACTGGCAGGGCTGTGCCATGAAGGGGAGCTCGGAGATATTGGTCAGCTCAGGGAATGAGCCTGGCTCATGGTAAGGAAATTCACTGTGCAGTTACTTCAGGCCCTTCTCCTCCTTCTCCTCCTTCTCCTCCTTCTCCTCCTTCTCCTCCTTCTCCTCCTTCTCCTCCTTCTCCTCCTTCTCCTCCTTCTCCTCCTTCTCCTCCTTCTCCTCCTTCTCCTCCTTCTCCTTCTCCCTCTCTTCCCAACACCAGTTCCAGACCTCAGTATAATCCATGTTCCCACAGCCTGACCTTGCAGTTTTCCCAGTTTAGCAGCCCCAGCCACACTTGCAGCCTCTCTGTCTGGACTTTGTCTTGCTGAAATCTCCCTTTGTTGATCCTTTGCTGCCTCACCTTTTATCCAGCAATAACGTGCAGTGGGTGGAAGCTTCTCAGAATTCCCTCCCTGTTCCACTGGAAACATTCCCAAGTGGAAGCAGCTGCACTGCCCATCAGCACTTGCCTGCTTTTAGGGGTGGTTGAGTGGTTGAGGCATGAAGGATGCAACAAATGGAGTTGGCTCCAAGGGGATGAAATGCTCCCCCTGAGGCTGCTCAGAGAGCTGGAGCTGAGGAATCCGGGTGGGAATCACTCCAAGAAAAAGGAAGGAAAAGAGAGCAGAGGAACAGGGATGCAATTCCAACCTCTCCAAGGACTGGGATGGGCACATTCACCATCACCATTTAATCTAGACACGATTTCTTCTTTGCCTCTGGCTGCCAGGAGCAGGATGAGCAGTTTAATGAGTTTAAATAGTGAATAGTTTAATTAGCTGGAAGAGACTGGATCAATAGCTGCTTAAACAAACAACTGGATCCCTGTTTCCAAGCTTGGATGTAGTTTTGGAAGGTTCCTGGCAGTTTGGCAGGGATTAGTGATGCTGAGAATGTGCTTTTTTGTGGGTTTGGGGCTTTTACTCCTGTTCACGTGGCTGCTCTTTTTCTTGTTGAGTGGAAAACAGGAGGGAAAGAGCAACGACGGAAGGAATTCCACTCTTGCTGCTTCAAGGGATGGATCAGGAAGGGAACAGGCTGCAGGGAATTTGGAGTGCAAACTGAGATCTCTCCGATATTTTCGGCTCAGTCAGTCCATCAGTGCTTGGTAGCTTTTTAGGCCACGTGCAAGGTGAATGATGGTGCACATGGCAGAGCTGCTGGTGGCTCCTTCCCCTGCCCGGCTGTCAGTCACCCTGCAGGGTGCTGGAGCAGCGTGCCAGAGGCCGTGGATCCTATGGATCCCATGGATCCCAGGGGCGTGATCAGGAGCCTGGGCCTGCTGGCCACTCCTTGCTCTCTCTTACCCTGATTTTTCAGCTCTGCAACGAATCCAGCTTGAGTTTTTCAACCCCCTAGAAACCCAGGGACCTTTCATGTCTGTTCTCAGATCTGGGATTTAAATCCAGCCCTTATCAAAGCACCCCGTGACCAGGCAGGCCCTGAATCCCAGCAGGGATCTGATAAAGAGGGACCTGACATCCTAAAGAAACCCTTTGAAATCCTGCTGGGATTGATTTGTATCCATAATGGAGCCCCGAGCTCTCTGCCAGGGAGAGATGAAGCTGCTCCTTTGCTTTATTATCCTCAGGCCCTTCCCAGCTTTGAGGGAAATTCAGTCCCTCTTCAAGCCCCAAAATCATGGAAAAGCTCCTTTGTATCCTCTCCACAGCCCCTACGTGGATTAATCAACTTTTTATTTGATATGGTGTCATTCTCCTTTTTTTTCCATGGCTAAAACTCCACGGTGAGCAATCAGAGCAGAAATAGGAAATGCAGGAGTCTTGGATTCCACAGTGGGATTAACTTCCCTTTTCTGCTCTCTTTCAGGACAGGAAAAACCACTGAACTCGCCCCATCTTTGGGACCAAGAGCTTTGGTGCTGGAGTAGGCAAAGCCAGCTAGGGCCCCCCTTGTCCTGCCCATGGTGTGGGTCAGGGACAGGCTCCTCTTCTCCTCTGTGCTGGGATGAACTGCCTAGGGAATGCTATTACTGACAGCCCGGTCCTAGCCCCGGCTACTGGAAATGGGCGGAGGTGAAGAGGCAAGTGCCAGAGTTGCTTGGGGATGATGGAATTGTGGTGTTTGGCTGTGCCCAGAGGGGCAGGTTGGGCATTTCTGTGTGTCTGAGGACCGGGTTGGGTGCTGGGGAGCCCGGGGAGCCGAGCTCTCAGTGCATTCCCAGCTCACCCGGGGGTGGGAGCTGGTGCAGGGCTGGGTGACAGCCTCTGGTCGGGCTCGGGGCAGGCCCTGGCCCCGGCACAGACACGCTGGGGTGGTTTGGGGCCGCTTGGGGAGCAATGGGAAGAAAATGAGGGATGGTGCTGGGCAGAGCGATCGGCCTGTGCTTGTGTCAGCGCAGCCGTGCAGGGCACTGGGATCTGGGTAAAACACCGGCTCTCCTGGTGTTCAGGGATGCAAGGTCTGAGGGACTGGATTTACTTGGGGTTTTCCAGGACAGCAGGAAGAAGAGGAAATGTGGTGCCAGAGGTGCGTCCCACCAGGTTGCAGTTCCCTCTTTCCCATTTCCATTTCCTCCTCAGTGCAGGTGTCCCCTGCAGCCCATGAGCACGGGGCCGGTGACAACTCCCTGTCTGTAGAGGGATTCCTTATGGAACAAGGGCAGGTGACACTTGTGTGAGGCTTACGACTGTTAGAATTAGACCAGGATGGGTTTAAGGAAAAGAAAACTAGAATCGTGTGTTAATCTTACTGGTCAATGAACAAATGGAATCCACACTTCTGTAAGAAAAAATAGAGTGTATGGAGCATATAGAAGAAGCTGGTTTTGCCTGCTGCTGCTGCTTGGCTTTATCATGTAACCCCATTCGAACTCTGCCTTCAAGACAGCTGTGAGACCGTGAAATAAAGAACTTAGCAGAACAGCAGCCTCCTCTGCTCTTTCACCCTGGTCCGAGAAGGAGGGGTACCCTGTCAAAGGCTCAACACTTGCCTTTCTGACTTTGTTTCTAAATTTCTACCTTTCTAATTTTGTTTGTTTCTAATTTTTTTTTGTTTGTTCGTTTCTAACTTTGTTTTCAACTTTCTCCCTTTAGAAATTTGTTTGTTTCTTGTATTTTACCTCTTTGTTTGTTTCTAAATTTCTGCCGTTGTAACTTTGTTTCTAACTTTCTACTTTTAAAATTTCATTTGTTTTTAACTTTTTACCATTCCTCCCAGCGAGGGCTGTGTGCAGAATACTAAAACCTGTTAAGTTCTTCACTTTTACGTCTATAGGCAAATGCTACTGATTTAGATGTAAATTCATTTTGAAATAAGCCAGCCCTCTCTGTCTACTCTGTCGCATACAGCAATATAAGAAGCTGGGAATAGAGATCCGCAGGTTTTGAGAATAAGGAGCCGGCGTTTTTCTGTAGGAAGGAAAGCAGCAAGCGCCTGGCCCCAGGAGCCGAGACGCTCGGGCTGCAGGAGCTGCAGAGCGCCCGGAGCCGGCTTTTCCCTGTGCTCTGTGCCTGCCCCCGGGCTGAGCTGGGCGGCGCTGCTGCCGCCTGGTGGCGAGAGCGCGGCACTGCCGCCCCCGACACGGCGCCCCGGCGCTGCTGTCGCCCGGTGCCGGCTGAGCCGAGAGGGCGGCGGCCTCGGTGGCTGCCGAGCGTGGCAAGGAGCGGGAGCGAGCGGGGCCGGGTCTGTCAGCGGAGGGGAGGGGCGAAGGGCGGTTCGGAGCGCCAAGGGACACGGCCGTGCACGAGCGGGGCCACAGCTATGGAAAGGACCGGGCGCCGTGCGGGGCGGTGACCGCGGGGAATGACAGCGCGGGGGGCGGCCCGGCGGGGCCGGTTTTGCCGGGCAGCAGAGGCGCGGTCGCAGCGCGACCCGGGCGGGAGGCACCGGGCGGGCACGGTCGGAATAGAGCCGCCCGCGTGTCGCTCTCAAGGAGGCGGCTCGGAAAGGAAGGCGCAGTTCCGCGCTCTCGGGACGGCGTTAAGTGACGTTTTTATTAGAATATTATAGTATTTATTTGATTTTATTATTTTATTATCTGCCAGGACCTTGCAGAGGGTGGTTTACACTTCCGCCACACTCAAGATGGCGGACGCACTAGGCCCCCTGCGAGAGGTGTCCCTGCCGATGCCTGCCGCCGGTCGCGGAGCCGTCGGCCGCCTCCGGCGCGGCTGACCCCGCCAGCCGTGTCCTCGCACCGGGAAGCACGGCGGAAAATCGCGCGGAAAGCGCGGGGCCGGCGTCGGAGTCCGGGCCGGATTCAGGCAGCCGACTAGACAGAAGCCCTTGTGAGGGGCGGCGGGGGCCCTAAGTGTACCACACTAAAGATGGCGGCTCGACCGGAAGTGGCTTCTGCCAGCACCCAAGATGGCGGCGAAGGGCGGAAGTGTCGTCACTGCCACACTAAAGATGGCGGTCGTGTGCACTTTTCTGACCTTCTCAATATGGCGGCAGGGAAGGCCCCCCCCAAGCTGCGTCTATTCGGCTGCCTGAACGCGACGCCGACGCCGACGCCAGCCCAGCGCTTGCGCGCAATTTTCTGAGGCGTTTCCCGCTACGCGGACACCGACTGTGGGGTCAGCGGCGCCTGGGGCAGGCGGGAGCATTCAGGCAGTCGAATAGACGGCGCGGGGGGGGGGGGGGGGGGGTCCTTCCGGCCGCCATCTTGAGAAGGTCGAATAGCCACATCGGTGCGGTACCGGTGACTTCCGCCCTTCTTCGCCAGGAGCGCCAATGGCGGGGAGCCCGGGGAGCAGCGCTGCCGGGCCGGGGGCACCGGGGCGGGTGCTCCGGGCTCGGAGGTGAGCGGGGAACGGGGACAGCCCCGAGCGGACGGTGGGGGCCGCGGGGGATCGGTATTCCGGCCCAGGGATGAGTGTTCCGGCACAGGGGTGGCTGTCCCGGCACAGGGATGCGTTCCTGGACTGTCTAATAATATTATTTAACGATCGTGCAAGGAGATCTGTATAAAAAAATCCTCCGTGGTCATCCTTCTCCCACAGCCCCGCTGTGTTTTCAGGATCTTGGGGGAAGAGTTTGGGTCTGAACAAGGCTCTCGGGCACAGGGTGGGATTCTTGGGGTGCAGGCCCAGGATTTGGACTCGATGCTCCCTGTGGGTCCCTTGCAGCCCAGGAAATGCTGCGATCCTGTGCCTCTGAGGGTGAAATAAAGGGCAGCGGTGGGGTTTGTGCCCGCTGTGTTCACGGCCCCGCCGGCTCAGGGCGGGTTAAAGGCGCAGCTGCCCCGAGACAGCGGGACCGGCCGGGGCTGCTCGCTCCCGGTGCTGCCGCCTCGTGGGGAGAGCCCGGCACTGCAGCCCGCGCAGGCGCTGGACCACGGGATGGGCGTGGAACAGCAGCGCAGGGGATGCTGAGGCAGCCCAGGGAATGCTGCGGTCCCAGGGAAGGCTGAGGCGTCCCCTGCCCGGGGCACTCGGCAGCAAACCCCTGATGTTGAGCAGAAAAAGGAAAGTTCTGGGTTAGTGGGAGGAGGTTTCTGGAATGGAGCTGGGACAGGTGCTGATCCACGCATGGAATCACGGGCTGGTTTGGCTTGGAAGGGACCACCAGGATCATTTACACTCTGTTTGTTGTCTGATTGCACAGCGAAGAACATCCAGAACTGCCACCTCACCCTCACGGACAGCAGGAATGTCTTCCATAGCTCTTGTTTTGGAATGGGAATGGCTGTTGGGAGCTCTGGCAGGACCAGGTAAGAAGAGAAATGGGATCATTGTGGCTGCTGCTGGAGGTGGTTTTCTGCTTTCCGGCTGTTCTTCTCATTGATCCTTTCACAGCAGTGTTCTAGGGCACATTTGAGGGTAATTCCAGGAATTTGAAACCAGATAAAAACTGGTGGGGCAAAAATGTGAACGCGATCCATTTCTGGTAGTTCCAAGCTTCTCCCACAACACCGTTCCAGGGGAAAGCTGATAAAAGGGTAAAGATGCAGAGGAACAAGTGCTGTAAAGCCCCCTGGCGCTCTGAGAGAGCAAACCTTCCAGTAGTCCCAGCAGATCTCTTGGAGAAAGTGTGGGATCGCAAGGTTTTCCAGGAAAGCAAAACAAGGGTGGAGATGAGGGAATAGGCTTCCAGTTCTTCCTTGAGCTGAAAGCCTGGGGGAATTGAGAGGGGCCACAAGAACTGTTTGTGTAGGCAAATGGGAGTTTGGGGGCTGAATCTGAGTTTCCCTCTGGGGCATTTTTGAGGGAAAAGCTGAGGTGCTGTTTAAGGGAGAGAATGCACATTTTTGGGGTGGAAAAGGTTGAATCAATATTGTAGAGGAAGTAAAACGCTGGGGGTAAAAGTGGATGCAATCTGGAGGGGACAGATTGAATATTTTGGAGGCAAAATGGGGAACTGAGTAGTGGAGAGATGGGGAACATTTTGGAGGCAACACTTGACAAACTCTCTGGGGTGGAGAACGACCACATTGAGGGAAAAATGAGGTGATGAGCAGTGGGCACGTAGGGAAGGTCGTGGGGGTAAATCTTGAGAAAAGCCCCGTGGTATTCAAGAAATCCTTGGAAGCAGGACTGAGGAATTCAGTGGTGGAAAAATAGGGGAATTTTGCGGGGGTAAAACTTTAAAAGAGCTAAGAGTTGAGAGTGTGTGTTTTTAGGTAGAAAGGATGTCTTGTTGAAGTTGGGCGTCTGGATTGTGGCATTTATGGATCCAGAAAGTAGAAGATAAAGGAGACTCCCAAAGCCTCGGTAGCTGTGTTAAGAAATCCGTCCCAGGGAAGAAAGGTACCTAAACCTCCTAGAAGTAGGGACTAATTAGCATGGGAAGGGGAAAACCCACCCCCAGTGGGAGAGAGCACGCCAGGTAGGGGAAGAGAAGGATGCCCTTAAGAAGAAGTAGGGAAGGTGAATTTCTCGGCTTGCTGAAATGTATCAAAAAGTTTGGAATCTGGGTCTGTGTGGAGGCCGGGATTTTCTCAGCCATATGCAGAGCCCAGCACTAGGAATAAAGGAATTCCAGGCTTTACAACGCCAAAAATGCAGTACCAGAGAGTTCTGTTATCCCGAGGACTTGGGGGATACTTGGCAAAAATTTCCGGGGGCCCAGGCTGGACCGAGCTTTTAACGCTCCCCGGATTCACGGGATCGGGGATTCCAGCGTGCCCTGCACGGGTTTTTTCAGGGAAGTCCCAAATCCTTCGTGTGAGCACGAAGCAGAATCCCCTGGGAGCTGTGAAGGCAACAGGATATTTCTTGGGAATTTTGAAGGGTTGGGTGAGTCCTCAGTGTTAGGTTGGAATGAACGCAAATTGTCCGGGAGTTGCTGGTTTGGGGATGGCCGGGTCTGGGTTTGGATTTGTGGGCACCGAGTGTTCCTTGTGTCAGGTCTTCTGGATTGGTAGGAATTGTCAGAGAAAAGAGAAGGCAATTGAAATGCGGAGCTCCATTCCCGGAGAAATGGTCAGGATGGGAGCGGGAAGGCTGTGGAGCTGCTGGGAGCTCGTGGAGAACGAAAGGATCTGAGGCCTGGAGGCAAAAGCTGTGGAACAAAGCCTGAAAAGGGTGTGGGGTGGGGCGGGAGGGGGAGGAGGGCACCGTGGTGGGGGGAAAGAGGGAAAGGATCCCTGCTCCGGGAATCCAGCAGGGACCAGGAGAGGATCATTTTCCATCCACTGCTCTCAGTGGAATCCTAATAAGGACGGTGGAAGGGAAGTGATTCGTTTGTTCTTAGGTTTGGAATGAAAGGTGCTCTTGCAGAGGGGACTATTGACCTGTTAAAATTCTGTTGGATACAGGAAAAGAGGGAGGAAGCAAGCAGCTGGGGAATGAAGGGGTGGATTTTTTGGTGGATACAGGGAAAGACACGGGAAGGGGCTCTCAAGTAGAATACACCTCACGGGCAGCACCAGGAGAAGCCTCAAGTGCCCTTTTTTTCCAAGCTCTGACATTCCAGAGGAGTAAGCAGTGGTCAACCCATCACTTTCTGTATTCCTTGGATGCCCAGTGCTTTGTTGGGAAGAGATAATATTTGGAAATGAACAAATCCGGGGATGTAATTTCCTGATAGTAAAGCCCCAGAGAGCCTGGTTTTGATATCCTTCCAGCACCCAAACGCAGCAGAGGGAATCCTGGCGGAGCTGGAAAACGCTGTCGCTCCGTCGGTGGAATTCCTGGGAACTGGAAAGCAGCAGAAGCAGAAAGAACAGAGTTGGAAGCAGGCTCCAGCCGGGTAAGGCAGACACCAAATCCTTTGGAACTGGGCAGGGGTGGGAAGAATGAATTCTTACATTTGTAGCCCAGGGATTCCTGAGCAGGATCCCGGCAGGGAAGACTGCAGGGATCAGGCTGGGGCCTGATCGCAGCTGGGGGCAGCGAGCCTTGGAATTGGCTGAAGGGAAGAAAGAGGGATCCTTTGAGCACAAGGATCAGGTGTCAAATGCGGAGATGGCATCAGACAATTCCTCGGGAGGGTTTAGTTCCTGGGCCAAATCGATCTCCTGCCTTGTGAAGGAGCTCAGAGACCTGGGAAGAGCCCAAGCAACGCAGGGAATGCACCGGCAGATAAAAGTGCCGGGGAACGGTGGGGAAAAGCATCCGAACAGGGGGCCTCGTTTTGTACAGGGACGGTACAAAAAATTGTCCGAAAGAATAGGAATGGAATGGGATTTTACGTATTCCTCGGAGGCCACAATCCAGTGGGAAGGCTGAGAGAAAGAAACAAGGCCTAAAAAGGCAGATGAGCCAAATCTGCCCAAAGCCTCCAATGGCCACATTCCCTGGCATTGCTGAGGACTTCAGCCAAGCTCCAAGCAAAAGGTGAGCCCCTGATTTTGGTGCCAAGGGAAACTCCAAGTTAAGAATGATCCAAATATGAAGCGCTTCTCACAAAACTCAGCTTTGCAAACCTTTATTTGGGCTAAAAAAGAAAAGATGGGAATGCCCTTGGCAGAAAAGCAGCTGTGAGGCACAGCAGGCTTCAAATGCCTGTCAGCAGGAGCTCCAGGAGAAACGGCTGCTGGCTCCGGGCATCCTGGGCTTTCCAAGCAGGTTTTGTAGCGGATTGCAAGGCAGTTTTCCTGCCTCTGGGAGGTGGCACCTGCATCCCGCTGGAAAGGGAAAATGTGGAGAGAGGGGCAAGCAGGAAGACGGTTGCTGATGTGTGTCCTTGGATCGCAGTTCCTCCCGGTGAGTCTGTGCTGCTGGAAGTTTGAAGGAGATCAGTCCTGGAGTACGTGTGGGTTCACCTGTGGGGTTTGGGAGCGACGCCGGACATGAAATTCCAGGGATGTTCCCTTTGCTGGAGTGAGAAGCAGTGGAAGCACTTTGCTGTCTGCTTCTTCATCGCCTGCGCCTCGGTCCCCTGGGGCTCCAGGTAATCCCCTCTCACCTTTGCTTTTCCAAGGGTCTCTAAATGAGGGCTTGAGATTTGGTGCAGCTCCCTTTACAGGGAAGATCTGTTCCAGGAAAGGTCTCCTGGTCTGGACCGATGGCGTTGCAGGAAGAGCAGGAAACCCCGCAGCTCCTGTGGCTCCCTCATCCGATTTGCCTGCAGGCAGCAGCAAGGATCATTCCCAAGTGTCATGCCCTGGCTCCGTGACTCGGTGAGGTTGTGTTCCCCCAAAGGCCAGGGGCCGCTTTGTTTTGCGGCTCACGAAAGTCCAGCTCGGTGGTGCTGGGTTTGGTTTTTGTGTGTAATGAAGGCACTAAAAAATTCCCCTCCTTCACTGGCACAGCCCTGGAGTGGGAGCAGATTCCCCTTATCCCGCAGTTATCCCGCTCCTGCCCTGGATCCCTGCAGTGCCGTGTGTTCTCCAAGCTCACAGCACTGCTGGCTCTAAACAAGAAAAACAATCCCTGTTCCTTCTCTTCTCCGTCCTTGATGTTCCCAGGCCCTGCATCTCCCTGGCTATTCCCTGTGGGAGTCTTCATCTCCATCCCACCTTATCCCGATCGGGTAAGGGTCTGAGACGTGTTTAGCAGCAAATGCATTCCTGTGAAGAAAGCCAAGAGCAAAGAGCATCCAGATGCAGAGAAGTCTTTAGAAAAGCGTTCCAGACGTGCAAATGAGGGATGTGTCTTCCTGCATCTCCTGTTGTTTTTCTCTGTCACGTTTTGGAAGGGTTTCTCTCAGTGATTTCCTGCAGTCCAGGTGCGTCCCTTCTTTTGTCCAAATCCAGTGCCAGAGGATCGAACAACTGATGAGTGGGGCCTGGGATGAAAACGGTTCTCCTAAAATGAGGGAAACAATGCTAGAAGAGAAATGAGCATCCTTTTAATGCCTGGAATAAAAGTGCTGGAAAAGGGCACTTTTTATTTGATATGGTGTCATTCTCCTTTTTTTTTCCATAGCTAAAACTCCACGGTGAGCAATCGGAGCAGAAATAGGAAATGCAGGAGTCTTGGATTCCACAGTGGGATTAACTTCCCTTTTCTGCTCTCTTTCAGGACAGGAAAAACCACTGAACTCGCCCCATCTTTGGGACCAAGAGCTTTGGTGCTGGAGTAGGCAAAGCCAGCTAGGGCCCCCCTTGTCCTGCCCATGGTGTGGGTCAGGGACAGGCTCCTCTTCTCCTCTGCGCTGGGATGAACTGCCTAGGGAATGCTATTTTTGACAGCCCGGTCCTAGCCCCGGCTACTGGAAATGGGCGGAGGTGAAGAGGCAAGTGCCAGAGTTGCTTGGGGATGATGGAATTGTGGTGTTTGGCTGTGCCCAGAGGGGCAGGTTGGGCATTTCTGTGTGTCTGAGGACCGGTTTGGGTGCTGGGGAGCCCGGGGAGCCGAGCTCTCAGTGCATTCCCAGCTCACCCGGGGGTGGGAGCTGGTGCAGGGCTCTGGTCGGGCTCGGGGCAGGCCCTGGCCCCGGCACAGACACGCTGGGGTGGTTTGGGGCCGCTTGGGGAGCCGTGGGAGGAGAATGAGGGATGGTGCTGGGCAGAGCGATCGGCCTGTGCTCGTGTCAGCGCAGCCGTGCAGGGCACTGGGATCTGGGTAAAACACCGGCTCTCCTGGTGTTCAGGGAAGCAAGGTCTGTATTTATCCATACATATTTATCCCTACATATTTATCCCTATATTTATCCATGGATTATCCATATATGTTTATCCATATACATTTATCCATATTTTTATCCACGTATTTACCCATGAATTTATCCCTAGATTTACCCATGTATTTACCCAGGTATTTTATGAACACTCAAGTGCCATATCCATGTATTTTATGAGCACTTCCAGGGTTGGTGACTCCACCACTGCCCTGGGCAGCTGTTCCAGCGCTGGACAACCCTTCCCATGCTGGGCCAGGAGATGGATTCTGGAAATGCAGACTCTGAGGAGCTGGGGATTAAGGCAGCATTGGATTCCTTTATTCTCCCAGAAGGATAAAGGAGATTTATCCCCAGACGAACCAGAGGTGATCACACTGAGGTCATTAGTGGGATTTCTTCCTTACTCCCACAAATACCCACTGGGGTGACAGAGTTCCCTACAAGGGCGGTGTTGGAAGGAGCTGCTGGAATGTTTTGCTGTTTATTGGGATCCACAGGATGTTTGGTGTCTCTCAGAGCTGTTCCAGGCTTTCCACAGACCCAAACGCTCCTCACACTTCTCCTCAGAGTAGAGAGGTTTCCCAGAGTGCTGGTTTTTAATTTCAGATGCTGGGATAACGACACGGCTTCAGGAGGCAGGAGACTCATTGTGCTGTGCCTCAGTCCAGGCAGGGACAACCCCCAGCTAATAAAAACCTCTTTAAAGCACAAAAAGTCCCATTAAACTGATATTATAAAGGCTGCAAATTGAAGCAGGCCTCAATCAGAAAGCAGCAGAATTTAATTCCCCCCCCTTGCCCATTTGCATGATGATCTCCTTCCTAATTGCCCATCTACGCTTTTCCCACAGAAGTGCTGTCCCGAGGTTGGAGATGGTTCCAGCTTTATGGAGCTTTGATCTTTATCTGGTTTTACTTTTTACAGGGCACAGAACCCGAGAGTGGCAGCTGCTTTCCTCTTGTTCCTCCTGTGGCAGTGAACTGCTCTTCCCGAGGACGGCTGCAGGAATTCTCAGGCAGCATAACGTATGGAATGCCAGGCACGCTACAGAATTCCAGTGGGAGCAGCAGGAACTTCTGTTCTTTACTGGCAGGGCTGTGCCATGAAGGGGAGCTCGGAGATATTGGTCAGCTCAGGGAATGAGCCTGGCTCATGGTAAGGAAATTCACTGTGCAGTTACTTCAGGCCCTTCTCCTCCTTCTCCTCCTTCTCCTCCTTCTCCTCCTTCTCCTCCTTCTCCTCCTTCTCCTCCTTCTCCTCCTTCTCCTCCTTCTCCTCCTTCTCCTCCTTCTCCTCCTTCTCCTCCTTCTCCTTCTCCCTCTCTTCCCAACACCAGTTCCAGACCTCAGTATAATCCATGTTCCCACAGCCTGACCTTGCAGTTTTCCCAGTTTAGCAGCCCCAGCCACACTTGCAGCCTCTCTGTCTGGACTTTGTCTTGCTGAAATCTCCCTTTGTTGATCCTTTGCTGCCTCACCTTTTATCCAGCAATAACGTGCAGTGGGTGGAAGCTTCTCAGAATTCCCTCCCTGTTCCACTGGAAACATTCCCAAGTGGAAGCAGCTGCACTGCCCATCAGCACTTGCCTGCTTTTAGGGGTGGTTGAGTGGTTGAGGCATGAAGGATGCAACAAATGGAGTTGGCTCCAAGGGGATGAAATGCTCCCCCTGAGGCTGCTCAGAGAGCTGGAGCTGAGGAATCCGGGTGGGAATCACTCCAAGAAAAAGGAAGGAAAAGAGAGCAGAGGAACAGGGATGCAATTCCAACCTCTCCAAGGACTGGGATGGGCACATTCACCATCACCATTTAATCTAGACACGATTTCTTCTTTGCCTCTGGCTGCCAGGAGCAGGATGAGCAGTTTAATGAGTTTAAATAGTGAATAGTTTAATTAGCTGGAAGAGACTGGATCAATAGCTGCTTAAACAAACAACTGGATCCCTGTTTCCAAGCTTGGATGTAGTTTTGGAAGGTTCCTGGCAGTTTGGCAGGGATTAGTGATGCTGAGAATGTGCTTTTTTGTGGGTTTGGGGCTTTTACTCCTGTTCACGTGGCTGCTCTTTTTCTTGTTGAGTGGAAAACAGGAGGGAAAGAGCAACGACGGAAGGAATTCCACTCTTGCTGCTTCAAGGGATGGATCAGGAAGGGAACAGGCTGCAGGGAATTTGGAGTGCAAACTGAGATCTCTCCGATATTTTCGGCTCAGTCAGTCCATCAGTGCTTGGTAGCTTTTTAGGCCACGTGCAAGGTGAATGATGGTGCACATGGCAGAGCTGCTGGTGGCTCCTTCCCCTGCCCGGCTGTCAGTCACCCTGCAGGGTGCTGGAGCAGCGTGCCAGAGGCCGTGGATCCTATGGATCCCATGGATCCCAGGGGCGTGATCAGGAGCCTGGGCCTGCTGGCCACTCCTTGCTCTCTCTTACCCTGATTTTTCAGCTCTGCAACGAATCCAGCTTGAGTTTTTCAACCCCCTAGAAACCCAGGGACCTTTCATGTCTGTTCTCAGATCTGGGATTTAAATCCAGCCCTTATCAAAGCACCCCGTGACCAGGCAGGCCCTGAATCCCAGCAGGGATCTGATAAAGAGGGACCTGACATCCTAAAGAAACCCTTTGAAATCCTGCTGGGATTGATTTGTATCCATAATGGAGCCCCGAGCTCTCTGCCAGGGAGAGATGAAGCTGCTCCTTTGCTTTATTATCCTCAGGCCCTTCCCAGCTTTGAGGGAAATTCAGTCCCTCTTCAAGCCCCAAAATCATGGAAAAGCTCCTTTGTATCCTCTCCACAGCCCCTACGTGGATTAATCAACTTTTTATTTGATATGGTGTCATTCTCCTTTTTTTTCCATGGCTAAAACTCCACGGTGAGCAATCAGAGCAGAAATAGGAAATGCAGGAGTCTTGGATTCCACAGTGGGATTAACTTCCCTTTTCTGCTCTCTTTCAGGACAGGAAAAACCACTGAACTCGCCCCATCTTTGGGACCAAGAGCTTTGGTGCTGGAGTAGGCAAAGCCAGCTAGGGCCCCCCTTGTCCTGCCCATGGTGTGGGTCAGGGACAGGCTCCTCTTCTCCTCTGTGCTGGGATGAACTGCCTAGGGAATGCTATTACTGACAGCCCGGTCCTAGCCCCGGCTACTGGAAATGGGCGGAGGTGAAGAGGCAAGTGCCAGAGTTGCTTGGGGATGATGGAATTGTGGTGTTTGGCTGTGCCCAGAGGGGCAGGTTGGGCATTTCTGTGTGTCTGAGGACCGGGTTGGGTGCTGGGGAGCCCGGGGAGCCGAGCTCTCAGTGCATTCCCAGCTCACCCGGGGGTGGGAGCTGGTGCAGGGCTGGGTGACAGCCTCTGGTCGGGCTCGGGGCAGGCCCTGGCCCCGGCACAGACACGCTGGGGTGGTTTGGGGCCGCTTGGGGAGCAATGGGAAGAAAATGAGGGATGGTGCTGGGCAGAGCGATCGGCCTGTGCTTGTGTCAGCGCAGCCGTGCAGGGCACTGGGATCTGGGTAAAACACCGGCTCTCCTGGTGTTCAGGGATGCAAGGTCTGAGGGACTGGATTTACTTGGGGTTTTCCAGGACAGCAGGAAGAAGAGGAAATGTGGTGCCAGAGGTGCGTCCCACCAGGTTGCAGTTCCCTCTTTCCCATTTCCATTTCCTCCTCAGTGCAGGTGTCCCCTGCAGCCCATGAGCACGGGGCCGGTGACAACTCCCTGTCTGTAGAGGGATTCCTTATGGAACAAGGGCAGGTGACACTTGTGTGAGGCTTACGACTGTTAGAATTAGACCAGGATGGGTTTAAGGAAAAGAAAACTAGAATCGTGTGTTAATCTTACTGGTCAATGAACAAATGGAATCCACACTTCTGTAAGAAAAAATAGAGTGTATGGAGCATATAGAAGAAGCTGTTTTTGCCTGCTGCTGCTGCTTGGCTTTATCATGTAACCCCATTCGAACTCTGCCTTCAAGACAGCTGTGAGACCGTGAAATAAAGAACTTAGCAGAACAGCAGCCTCCTCTGCTCTTTCACCCTGGTCCGAGAAGGAGGGGTACCCTGTCAAAGGCTCAACACTTGCCTTTCTGACTTTGTTTCTAAATTTCTACCTTTCTAATTTTGTTTGTTTCTAATTTTTTTTTGTTTGTTCGTTTCTAACTTTGTTTTCAACTTTCTCCCTTTAGAAATTTGTTTGTTTCTTGTATTTTACCTCTTTGTTTGTTTCTAAATTTCTGCCGTTGTAACTTTGTTTCTAACTTTCTACTTTTAAAATTTCATTTGTTTTTAACTTTTTACCATTCCTCCCAGCGAGGGCTGTGTGCAGAATACTAAAACCTGTTAAGTTCTTCACTTTTACGTCTATAGGCAAATGCTACTGATTTAGATGTAAATTCATTTTGAAATAAGCCAGCCCTCTCTGTCTACTCTGTCGCATACAGCAATATAAGAAGCTGGGAATAGAGATCCGCAGGTTTTGAGAATAAGGAGCCGGCGTTTTTCTGTAGGAAGGAAAGCAGCAAGCGCCTGGCCCCAGGAGCCGAGACGCTCGGGCTGCAGGAGCTGCAGAGCGCCCGGAGCCGGCTTTTCCCTGTGCTCTGTGCCTGCCCCCGGGCTGAGCTGGGCGGCGCTGCTGCCGCCTGGTGGCGAGAGCGCGGCACTGCCGCCCCCGACACGGCGCCCCGGCGCTGCTGTCGCCCGGTGCCGGCTGAGCCGAGAGGGCGGCGGCCTCGGTGGCTGCCGAGCGTGGCAAGGAGCGGGAGCGAGCGGGGCCGGGTCTGTCAGCGGAGGGGAGGGGCGAAGGGCGGTTCGGAGCGCCAAGGGACACGGCCGTGCACGAGCGGGGCCACAGCTATGGAAAGGACCGGGCGCCGTGCGGGGCGGTGACCGCGGGGAATGACAGCGCGGGGGGCGGCCCGGCGGGGCCGGTTTTGCCGGGCAGCAGAGGCGCGGTCGCAGCGCGACCCGGGCGGGAGGCACCGGGCGGGCACGGTCGGAATAGAGCCGCCCGCGTGTCGCTCTCAAGGAGGCGGCTCGGAAAGGAAGGCGCAGTTCCGCGCTCTCGGGACGGCGTTAAGTGACGTTTTTATTAGAATATTATAGTATTTATTTGATTTTATTATTTTATTATCTGCCAGGACCTTGCAGAGGGTGGTTTACACTTCCGCCACACTCAAGATGGCGGACGCACTAGGCCCCCTGCGAGAGGTGTCCCTGCCGATGCCTGCCGCCGGTCGCGGAGCCGTCGGCCGCCTCCGGCGCGGCTGACCCCGCCAGCCGTGTCCTCGCACCGGGAAGCACGGCGGAAAATCGCGCGGAAAGCGCGGGGCCGGCGTCGGAGTCCGGGCCGGATTCAGGCAGCCGACTAGACAGAAGCCCTTGTGAGGGGCGGCGGGGGCCCTAAGTGTACCACACTAAAGATGGCGGCTCGACCGGAAGTGGCTTCTGCCAGCACCCAAGATGGCGGCGAAGGGCGGAAGTGTCGTCACTGCCACACTAAAGATGGCGGTCGTGTGCACTTTTCTGACCTTCTCAATATGGCGGCAGGGAAGGCCCCCCCCAAGCTGCGTCTATTCGGCTGCCTGAACGCGACGCCGACGCCGACGCCAGCCCAGCGCTTGCGCGCAATTTTCTGAGGCGTTTCCCGCTACGCGGACACCGACTGTGGGGTCAGCGGCGCCTGGGGCAGGCGGGAGCATTCAGGCAGTCGAATAGACGGAGCGGGGGGGGGGGGGGGGGGGTCCTTCCGGCCGCCATCTTGAGAAGGTCGAATAGCCACATCGGTGCGGTACCGGTGACTTCCGCCCTTCTTCGCCAGGAGCGCCAATGGCGGGGAGCCCGGGGAGCAGCGCTGCCGGGCCGGGGGCACCGGGGCGGGTGCTCCGGGCTCGGAGGTGAGCGGGGAACGGGGACAGCCCCGAGCGGACGGTGGGGGCCGCGGGGGATCGGTATTCCGGCCCAGGGATGAGTGTTCCGGCACAGGGGTGGCTGTCCCGGTACAGGGATGCGTTCCTGGACTGTCTAATAATATTATTTAACGATCGTGCAAGGAGATCTGTATAAAAAAATCCTCCGTGGTCATCCTTCTCCCACAGCCCCGCTGTGTTTTCAGGATCTTGGGGGAAGAGTTTGGGTCTGAACAAGGCTCTCGGGCACAGGGTGGGATTCTTGGGGTGCAGGCCCAGGATTTGGACTCGATGCTCCCTGTGGGTCCCTTGCAGCCCAGGAAATGCTGCGATCCTGTGCCTCTGAGGGTGAAATAAAGGGCAGCGGTGGGGTTTGTGCCCGCTGTGTTCACGGCCCCGCCGGCTCAGGGCGGGTTAAAGGCGCAGCTGCCCCGAGACAGCGGGACCGGCCGGGGCTGCTCGCTCCCGGTGCTGCCGCCTCGTGGGGAGAGCCCGGCACTGCAGCCCGCGCAGGCGCTGGACCACGGGATGGGCGTGGAACAGCAGCGCAGGGGATGCTGAGGCAGCCCAGGGAATGCTGCGGTCCCAGGGAAGGCTGAGGCGTCCCCTGCCCGGGGCACTCGGCAGCAAACCCCTGATGTTGAGCAGAAAAAGGAAAGTTCTGGGTTAGTGGGAGGAGGTTTCTGGAATGGAGCTGGGACAGGTGCTGATCCACGCATGGAATCACGGGCTGGTTTGGCTTGGAAGGGACCACCAGGATCATTTACACTCTGTTTGTTGTCTGATTGCACAGCGAAGAACATCCAGAACTGCCACCTCACCCTCACGGACAGCAGGAATGTCTTCCATAGCTCTTGTTTTGGAATGGGAATGGCTGTTGGGAGCTCTGGCAGGACCAGGTAAGAAGAGAAATGGGATCATTGTGGCTGCTGCTGGAGGTGGTTTTCTGCTTTCCGGCTGTTCTTCTCATTGATCCTTTCACAGCAGTGTTCTAGGGCACATTTGAGGGTAATTCCAGGAATTTGAAACCAGATAAAAACTGGTGGGGCAAAAATGTGAACGCGATCCATTTCTGGTAGTTCCAAGCTTCTCCCACAACACCGTTCCAGGGGAAAGCTGATAAAAGGGTAAAGATGCAGAGGAACAAGTGCTGTAAAGCCCCCTGGCGCTCTGAGAGAGCAAACCTTCCAGTAGTCCCAGCAGATCTCTTGGAGAAAGTGTGGGATCGCAAGGTTTTCCAGGAAAGCAAAACAAGGGTGGAGATGAGGGAATAGGCTTCCAGTTCTTCCTTGAGCTGAAAGCCTGGGGGAATTGAGAGGGGCCACAAGAACTGTTTGTGTAGGCAAATGGGAGTTTGGGGGCTGAATCTGAGTTTCCCTCTGGGGCATTTTTGAGGGAAAAGCTGAGGTGCTGTTTAAGGGAGAGAATGCACATTTTTGGGGTGGAAAAGGTTGAATCAATATTGTAGAGGAAGTAAAACGCTGGGGGTAAAAGTGGATGCAATCTGGAGGGGACAGATTGAATATTTTGGAGGCAAAATGGGGAACTGAGTAGTGGAGAGATGGGGAACATTTTGGAGGCAACACTTGACAAACTCTCTGGGGTGGAGAACGACCACATTGAGGGAAAAATGAGGTGATGAGCAGTGGGCACGTAGGGAAGGTCGTGGGGGTAAATCTTGAGAAAAGCCCCGTGGTATTCAAGAAATCCTTGGTAGCAGGACTGAGGAATTCAGTGGTGGAAAAATAGGGGAATTTTGCGGGGGTAAAACTTTAAAAGAGCTAAGAGTTGAGAGTGTGTGTTTTTAGGTAGAAAGGATGTCTTGTTGAAGTTGGGCGTCTGGATTGTGGCATTTATGGATCCAGAAAGTAGAAGATAAAGGAGACTCCCAAAGCCTCGGTAGCTGTGTTAAGAAATCCGTCCCAGGGAAGAAAGGTACCTAAACCTCCTAGAAGTAGGGACTAATTAGCATGGGAAGGGGAAAACCCACCCCCAGTGGGAGAGAGCACGCCAGGTAGGGGAAGAGAAGGATGCCCTTAAGAAGAAGTAGGGAAGGTGAATTTCTCGGCTTGCTGAAATGTATCAAAAAGTTTGGAATCTGGGTCTGTGTGGAGGCCGGGATTTTCTCAGCCATATGCAGAGCCCAGCACTAGGAATAAAGGAATTCCAGGCTTTACAACGCCAAAAATGCAGTACCAGAGAGTTCTGTTATCCCGAGGACTTGGGGGATACTTGGCAAAAATTTCCGGGGGCCCAGGCTGGACCGAGCTTTTAACGCTCCCCGGATTCACGGGATCGGGGATTCCAGCGTGCCCTGCACGGGTTTTTTCAGGGAAGTCCCAAATCCTTCGTGTGAGCACGAAGCAGAATCCCCTGGGAGCTGTGAAGGCAACAGGATATTTCTTGGGAATTTTGAAGGGTTGGGTGAGTCCTCAGTGTTAGGTTGGAATGAACGCAAATTGTCCGGGAGTTGCTGGTTTGGGGATGGCCGGGTCTGGGTTTGGATTTGTGGGCACCGAGTGTTCCTTGTGTCAGGTCTTCTGGATTGGTAGGAATTGTCAGAGAAAAGAGAAGGCAATTGAAATGCGGAGCTCCATTCCCGGAGAAATGGTCAGGATGGGAGCGGGAAGGCTGTGGAGCTGCTGGGAGCTCGTGGAGAACGAAAGGATCTGAGGCCTGGAGGCAAAAGCTGTGGAACAAAGCCTGAAAAGGGTGTGGGGTGGGGCGGGAGGGGGAGGAGGGCACCGTGGTGGGGGGAAAGAGGGAAAGGATCCCTGCTCCGGGAATCCAGCAGGGACCAGGAGAGGATCATTTTCCATCCACTGCTCTCAGTGGAATCCTAATAAGGACGGTGGAAGGGAAGTGATTCGTTTGTTCTTAGGTTTGGAATGAAAGGTGCTCTTGCAGAGGGGACTATTGACCTGTTAAAATTCTGTTGGATACAGGAAAAGAGGGAGGAAGCAAGCAGCTGGGGAATGAAGGGGTGGATTTTTTGGTGGATACAGGGAAAGACACGGGAAGGGGCTCTCAAGTAGAATACACCTCACGGGCAGCACCAGGAGAAGCCTCAAGTGCCCTTTTTTTCCAAGCTCTGACATTCCAGAGGAGTAAGCAGTGGTCAACCCATCACTTTCTGTATTCCTTGGATGCCCAGTGCTTTGTTGGGAAGAGATAATATTTGGAAATGAACAAATCCGGGGATGTAATTTCCTGATAGTAAAGCCCCAGAGAGCCTGGTTTTGATATCCTTCCAGCACCCAAACGCAGCAGAGGGAATCCTGGCGGAGCTGGAAAACGCTGTCGCTCCGTCGGTGGAATTCCTGGGAACTGGAAAGCAGCAGAAGCAGCAAGAACAGAGTTGGAAGCAGGCTCCAGCCGGGTAAGGCAGACACCAAATCCTTTGGAACTGGGCAGGGGTGGGAAGAATGAATTCTTACATTTGTAGCCCAGGGATTCCTGAGCAGGATCCCGGCAGGGAAGACTGCAGGGATCAGGCTGGGGCCTGATCGCAGCTGGGGGCAGCGAGCCTTGGAATTGGCTGAAGGGAAGAAAGAGGGATCCTTTGAGCACAAGGATCAGGTGTCAAATGTGGAGATGGCATCAGACAATTCCTCGGGAGGGTTTAGTTCCTGGGCCAAATCGATCTGCTGCCTTGTGAAGGAGCTCAGAGACCTGGGAAGAGCCCAAGCAACGCAGGGAATGCACCGGCAGATAAAAGTGCCGGGGAACGGTGGGGAAAAGCATCCGAACAGGGGGCCTCGTTTTGTACAGGGACGGTACAAAAAATTGTCCGAAAGAATAGGAATGGAATGGGATTTTACGTATTCCTCGGAGGCCACAATCCAGTGGGAAGGCTGAGAGAAAGAAACAAAGCCTAAAAAGGCAGATGAGCCAAATCTGCCCAAAGCCTCCAATGGCCACATTCCCTGGCATTGCTGAGGACTTCAGCCAAGCTCCAAGCAAAAGGTGAGCCCCTGATTTTGGTGCCAAGGGAAACTCCAAGTTAAGAATGATCCAAATATGAAGCGCTTCTCACAAAACTCGGCTTTGCAAACCTTTATTTGGGCTAAAAAAGAAAAGATGGGAATGCCCTTGGCAGAAAAGCAGCTGTGAGGCACAGCAGGCTTCAAATGCCTGTCAGCAGGAGCTCCAGGAGAAACGGCTGCTGGCTCCGGGCATCCTGGGCTTTCCAGGCAGGTTTTGTAGCGGATTGCAAGGCAGTTTTCCTGCCTCTGGGGGGTGGCACCTGCATCCCGCTGGAAAGGGAAAATGTGGAGAGAGGGGCAAGCGGGAAGACGGTTGCTGATGTGTGTCCTTGGATCGCAGTTCCTCCCGGTGAGTCTGTGCTGCTGGAAGTTTGAAGGAGATCAGTCCTGGAGTACGTGTGGGTTCACCTGTGGGGTTTGGGAGCGACGCTGGACATGAAATTCCAGGGATGTTCCCTTTGCTGGAGTGAGAAGCAGTGGAAGCACTTTGCTGTCTGCTTCTTCATCGCCTTCGCCTCGGTCCCCTGGGGCTCCAGGTAATCCCCTCTCACCTTTGCTTTTCCAAGGGTCTCTAAATGAGGGCTTGAGCTTTGGTGTAGCTCCCTTTACAGGGAAGATCTGTTCCAGGAAAGGTCTCCTGGTCTGGACCGATGGCGTTGCAGGAAGAGCAGGAAACCCCACAGCTCCTGTGGCTCCCTCATCCGATTTGCCTGCAGGCAGCAGCAAGGATCATTCCCAAGTGTCATGCCCTGGCTCCGTGACTCGGTGAGGTTGTGTTCCCCCAAAGGCCAGGGGCCGCTTTGTTTTGCAGCTCACGAAAGTCCAGCTCGGTGGTGCTGGGTTTGGTTTTTGTGTATAATGAAGGCACTAAAAAATTCCCCTCCTTCACTGGCACAGCCCTGGAGTGGGAGCAGATTCCCCTTATCCCGCAGTTATCCCGCTCCTGCCCTGGATCCCTGCGGTGCCGTGTGTTCTCCAAGCTCACAGCACTGCTGGCTCTAAACAAGAAAAACAATCCCTGTTCCTTCTCTTCTCCGTCCTTGATGTTCCCAGGCCCTGCATCTCCCTGGCTATTCCCTGTGGGAGTCTTCATCTCCATCCCACCTTATCCCGATCGGGTAAGGGTCTGAGACGTGTTTAGCAGCAAATGCATTCCTGTGAAGAAAGCCAAGAGCAAAGAGCATCCAGATGCAGAGAAGTCTTTAGAAAAGCGTTCCAGACGTGCAAATGAGGGATGTGTCTTCCTGCATCTCCTGTTGTTTTTCTCTGTCATGTTTTGGAAGGGTTTCTCTCAGTGATTTCCTGCAGTCCAGGTGCGTCCCTTCTTTTGTCCAAATCCAGTGCCAGAGGATCGAACAACTGATGAGTGGGGCCTGGGATGAAAACGGTTCTCCTAAAATGAGGGAAACAATGCTAGAAGAGAAATGAGCATCCTTTTAATGCCTGGAATAAAAGTGCTGGAAAAGGGCACTTTTTATTTGATATGGTGTCATTCTCCTTTTTTTTTCCATAGCTAAAACTCCACGGTGAGCAATCAGAGCAGAAATAGGAAATGCAGGAGTCTTGGATTCCACAGTGGGATTAACTTCCCTTTTCTGCTCTCTTTCAGGACAGGAAAAACCACTGAACTCGCCCCATCTTTGGGACCAAGAGCTTTGGTGCTGGAGTAGGCAAAGCCAGCTAGGGCCCCCCTTGTCCTGCCCATGGTGTGGGTCAGGGACAGGCTCCTCTTCTCCTCTGCGCTGGGATGAACTGCCTAGGGAATGCTATTTTTGACAGCCCGGTCCTAGCCCCGGCTACTGGAAATGGGCGGAGGTGAAGAGGCAAGTGCCAGAGTTGCTTGGGGATGATGGAATTGTGGTGTTTGGCTGTGCCCAGAGGGGCAGGTTGGGCATTTCTGTGTGTCTGAGGACCGGTTTGGGTGCTGGGGAGCCCGGGGAGCCGAGCTCTCAGTGCATTCCCAGCTCACCCGGGGGTGGGAGCTGGTGCAGGGCTCTGGTCGGGCTCGGGGCAGGCCCTGGCCCCGGCACAGACACGCTGGGGTGGTTTGGGGCCGCTTGGGGAGCCGTGGGAGGAGAATGAGGGATGGTGCTGGGCAGAGCGATCGGCCTGTGCTCGTGTCAGCGCAGCCGTGCAGGGCACTGGGATCTGGGTAAAACACCGGCTCTCCTGGTGTTCAGGGAAGCAAGGTCTGTATTTATCCATACATATTTATCCCTACATATTTATCCCTATATTTATCCATGGATTATCCATATATGTTTATCCATATACATTTATCCATATTTTTATCCACGTATTTACCCATGAATTTATCCCTAGATTTACCCATGTATTTACCCAGGTATTTTATGAACACTCAAGTGCCATATCCATGTATTTTATGAGCACTTCCAGGGTTGGTGACTCCACCACTGCCCTGGGCAGCTGTTCCAGCGCTGGACAACCCTTCCCATGCTGGGCCAGGAGATGGATTCTGGAAATGCAGACTCTGAGGAGCTGGGGATTAAGGCAGCATTGGATTCCTTTATTCTCCCAGAAGGATAAAGGAGATTTATCCCCAGACGAACCAGAGGTGATCACACTGAGGTCATTAGTGGGATTTCTTCCTTACTCCCACAAATACCCACTGGGGTGACAGAGTTCCCTACAAGGGCGGTGTTGGAAGGAGCTGCTGGAATGTTTTGCTGTTTATTGGGATCCACAGGATGTTTGGTGTCTCTCAGAGCTGTTCCAGGCTTTCCACAGACCCAAACGCTCCTCACACTTCTCCTCAGAGTAGAGAGGTTTCCCAGAGTGCTGGTTTTTAATTTCAGATGCTGGGATAACGACACGGCTTCAGGAGGCAGGAGACTCATTGTGCTGTGCCTCAGTCCAGGCAGGGACAACCCCCAGCTAATAAAAACCTCTTTAAAGCACAAAAAGTCCCATTAAACTGATATTATAAAGGCTGCAAATTGAAGCAGGCCTCAATCAGAAAGCAGCAGAATTTAATTCCCCCCCCTTGCCCATTTGCATGATGATCTCCTTCCTAATTGCCCATCTACGCTTTTCCCACAGAAGTGCTGTCCCGAGGTTGGAGATGGTTCCAGCTTTATGGAGCTTTGATCTTTATCTGCTTTTACTTTTTACAGGGCACAGAACCCGAGAGTGGCAGCTGCTTTCCTCTTGTTCCTCCTGTGGCAGTGAACTGCTCTTCCCGAGGACGGCTGCAGGAATTCTCAGGCAGCATAACGTATGGAATGCCAGGCACGCTACAGAATTCCAGTGGGAGCAGCAGGAACTTCTGTTCTTTACTGGCAGGGCTGTGCCATGAAGGGGAGCTCGGAGATATTGGTCAGCTCAGGGAATGAGCCTGGCTCATGGTAAGGAAATTCACTGTGCAGTTACTTCAGGCCCTTCTCCTCCTTCTCCTCCTTCTCCTCCTTCTCCTCCTTCTCCTCCTTCTCCTCCTTCTCCTCCTTCTCCTCCTTCTCCTCCTTCTCCTCCTTCTCCTCCTTCTCCTCCTTCTCCTCCTTCTCCTTCTCCCTCTCTTCCCAACACCAGTTCCAGACCTCAGTATAATCCATGTTCCCACAGCCTGACCTTGCAGTTTTCCCAGTTTAGCAGCCCCAGCCACACTTGCAGCCTCTCTGTCTGGACTTTGTCTTGCTGAAATCTCCCTTTGTTGATCCTTTGCTGCCTCACCTTTTATCCAGCAATAACGTGCAGTGGGTGGAAGCTTCTCAGAATTCCCTCCCTGTTCCACTGGAAACATTCCCAAGTGGAAGCAGCTGCACTGCCCATCAGCACTTGCCTGCTTTTAGGGGTGGTTGAGTGGTTGAGGCATGAAGGATGCAACAAATGGAGTTGGCTCCAAGGGGATGAAATGCTCCCCCTGAGGCTGCTCAGAGAGCTGGAGCTGAGGAATCCGGGTGGGAATCACTCCAAGAAAAAGGAAGGAAAAGAGAGCAGAGGAACAGGGATGCAATTCCAACCTCTCCAAGGACTGGGATGGGCACATTCACCATCACCATTTAATCTAGACACGATTTCTTCTTTGCCTCTGGCTGCCAGGAGCAGGATGAGCAGTTTAATGAGTTTAAATAGTGAATAGTTTAATTAGCTGGAAGAGACTGGATCAATAGCTGCTTAAACAAACAACTGGATCCCTGTTTCCAAGCTTGGATGTAGTTTTGGAAGGTTCCTGGCAGTTTGGCAGGGATTAGTGATGCTGAGAATGTGCTTTTTTGTGGGTTTGGGGCTTTTACTCCTGTTCACGTGGCTGCTCTTTTTCTTGTTGAGTGGAAAACAGGAGGGAAAGAGCAACGACGGAAGGAATTCCACTCTTGCTGCTTCAAGGGATGGATCAGGAAGGGAACAGGCTGCAGGGAATTTGGAGTGCAAACTGAGATCTCTCCGATATTTTCGGCTCAGTCAGTCCATCAGTGCTTGGTAGCTTTTTAGGCCACGTGCAAGGTGAATGATGGTGCACATGGCAGAGCTGCTGGTGGCTCCTTCCCCTGCCCGGCTGTCAGTCACCCTGCAGGGTGCTGGAGCAGCGTGCCAGAGGCCGTGGATCCTATGGATCCCATGGATCCCAGGGGCGTGATCAGGAGCCTGGGCCTGCTGGCCACTCCTTGCTCTCTCTTACCCTGATTTTTCAGCTCTGCAACGAATCCAGCTTGAGTTTTTCAACCCCCTAGAAACCCAGGGACCTTTCATGTCTGTTCTCAGATCTGGGATTTAAATCCAGCCCTTATCAAAGCACCCCGTGACCAGGCAGGCCCTGAATCCCAGCAGGGATCTGATAAAGAGGGACCTGACATCCTAAAGAAACCCTTTGAAATCCTGCTGGGATTGATTTGTATCCATAATGGAGCCCCGAGCTCTCTGCCAGGGAGAGATGAAGCTGCTCCTTTGCTTTATTATCCTCAGGCCCTTCCCAGCTTTGAGGGAAATTCAGTCCCTCTTCAAGCCCCAAAATCATGGAAAAGCTCCTTTGTATCCTCTCCACAGCCCCTACGTGGATTAATCAACTTTTTATTTGATATGGTGTCATTCTCCTTTTTTTTCCATGGCTAAAACTCCACGGTGAGCAATCAGAGCAGAAATAGGAAATGCAGGAGTCTTGGATTCCACAGTGGGATTAACTTCCCTTTTCTGCTCTCTTTCAGGACAGGAAAAACCACTGAACTCGCCCCATCTTTGGGACCAAGAGCTTTGGTGCTGGAGTAGGCAAAGCCAGCTAGGGCCCCCCTTGTCCTGCCCATGGTGTGGGTCAGGGACAGGCTCCTCTTCTCCTCTGCGCTGGGATGAACTGCCTAGGGAATGCTATTACTGACAGCCCGGTCCTAGCCCCGGCTACTGGAAATGGGCGGAGGTGAAGAGGCAAGTGCCAGAGTTGCTTGGGGATGATGGAATTGTGGTGTTTGGCTGTGCCCAGAGGGGCAGGTTGGGCATTTCTGTGTGTCTGAGGACCGGGTTGGGTGCTGGGGAGCCCGGGGAGCCGAGCTCTCAGTGCATTCCCAGCTCACCCGGGGGTGGGAGCTGGTGCAGGGCTGGGTGACAGCCTCTGGTCGGGCTCGGGGCAGGCCCTGGCCCCGGCACAGACACGCTGGGGTGGTTTGGGGCCGCTTGGGGAGCAATGGGAAGAAAATGAGGGATGGTGCTGGGCAGAGCGATCGGCCTGTGCTTGTGTCAGCGCAGCCGTGCAGGGCACTGGGATCTGGGTAAAACACCGGCTCTCCTGGTGTTCAGGGATGCAAGGTCTGAGGGACTGGATTTACTTGGGGTTTTCCAGGACAGCAGGAAGAAGAGGAAATGTGGTGCCAGAGGTGCGTCCCACCAGGTTGCAGTTCCCTCTTTCCCATTTCCATTTCCTCCTCAGTGCAGGTGTCCCCTGCAGCCCATGAGCACGGGGCCGGTGACAACTCCCTGTCTGTAGAGGGATTCCTTATGGAACAAGGGCAGGTGACACTTGTGTGAGGCTTACGACTGTTAGAATTAGACCAGGATGGGTTTAAGGAAAAGAAAACTAGAATCGTGTGTTAATCTTACTGGTCAATGAACAAATGGAATCCACACTTCTGTAAGAAAAAATAGAGTGTATGGAGCATATAGAAGAAGCTGTTTTTGCCTGCTGCTGCTGCTTGGCTTTATCATGTAACCCCATTCGAACTCTGCCTTCAAGACAGCTGTGAGACCGTGAAATAAAGAACTTAGCAGAACAGCAGCCTCCTCTGCTCTTTCACCCTGGTCCGAGAAGGAGGGGTACCCTGTCAAAGGCTCAACACTTGCCTTTCTGACTTTGTTTCTAAATTTCTACCTTTCTAATTTTGTTTGTTTCTAATTTTTTTTTGTTTGTTCGTTTCTAACTTTGTTTTCAACTTTCTCCCTTTAGAAATTTGTTTGTTTCTTGTATTTTACCTCTTTGTTTGTTTCTAAATTTCTGCCGTTGTAACTTTGTTTCTAACTTTCTACTTTTAAAATTTCATTTGTTTTTAACTTTTTACCATTCCTCCCAGCGAGGGCTGTGTGCAGAATACTAAAACCTGTTAAGTTCTTCACTTTTACGTCTATAGGCAAATGCTACTGATTTAGATGTAAATTCATTTTGAAATAAGCCAGCCCTCTCTGTCTACTCTGTCGCATACAGCAATATAAGAAGCTGGGAATAGAGATCCGCAGGTTTTGAGAATAAGGAGCCGGCGTTTTTCTGTAGGAAGGAAAGCAGCAAGCGCCTGGCCCCAGGAGCCGAGACGCTCGGGCTGCAGGAGCTGCAGAGCGCCCGGAGCCGGCTTTTCCCTGTGCTCTGTGCCTGCCCCCGGGCTGAGCTGGGCGGCGCTGCTGCCGCCTGGTGGCGAGAGCGCGGCACTGCCGCCCCCGACACGGCGCCCCGGCGCTGCTGTCGCCCGGTGCCGGCTGAGCCGAGAGGGCGGCGGCCTCGGTGGCTGCCGAGCGTGGCAAGGAGCGGGAGCGAGCGGGGCCGGGTCTGTCAGCGGAGGGGAGGGGCGAAGGGCGGTTCGGAGCGCCAAGGGACACGGCCGTGCACGAGCGGGGCCACAGCTATGGAAAGGACCGGGCGCCGTGCGGGGCGGTGACCGCGGGGAATGACAGCGCGGGGGGCGGCCCGGCGGGGCCGGTTTTGCCGGGCAGCAGAGGCGCGGTCGCAGCGCGACCCGGGCGGGAGGCACCGGGCGGGCACGGTCGGAATAGAGCCGCCCGCGTGTCGCTCTCAAGGAGGCGGCTCGGAAAGGAAGGCGCAGTTCCGCGCTCTCGGGACGGCGTTAAGTGACGTTTTTATTAGAATATTATAGTATTTATTTGATTTTATTATTTTATTATCTGCCAGGACCTTGCAGAGGGTGGTTTACACTTCCGCCACACTCAAGATGGCGGACGCACTAGGCCCCCTGCGAGAGGTGTCCCTGCCGATGCCTGCCGCCGGTCGCGGAGCCGTCGGCCGCCTCCGGCGCGGCTGACCCCGCCAGCCGTGTCCTCGCACCGGGAAGCACGGCGGAAAATCGCGCGGAAAGCGCGGGGCCGGCGTCGGAGTCCGGGCCGGATTCAGGCAGCCGACTAGACAGAAGCCCTTGTGAGGGGCGGCGGGGGCCCTAAGTGTACCACACTAAAGATGGCGGCTCGACCGGAAGTGGCTTCTGCCAGCACCCAAGATGGCGGCGAAGGGCGGAAGTGTCGTCACTGCCACACTAAAGATGGCGGTCGTGTGCACTTTTCTGACCTTCTCAATATGGCGGCAGGGAAGGCCCCCCCCAAGCTGCGTCTATTCGGCTGCCTGAACGCGACGCCGACGCCGACGCCAGCCCAGCGCTTGCGCGCAATTTTCTGAGGCGTTTCCCGCTACGCGGACACCGACTGTGGGGTCAGCGGCGCCTGGGGCAGGCGGGAGCATTCAGGCAGTCGAATAGACGGAGCGGGGGGGGGGGGGGGGGGGTCCTTCCGGCCGCCATCTTGAGAAGGTCGAATAGCCACATCGGTGCGGTACCGGTGACTTCCGCCCTTCTTCGCCAGGAGCGCCAATGGCGGGGAGCCCGGGGAGCAGCGCTGCCGGGCCGGGGGCACCGGGGCGGGTGCTCCGGGCTCGGAGGTGAGCGGGGAACGGGGACAGCCCCGAGCGGACGGTGGGGGCCGCGGGGGATCGGTATTCCGGCCCAGGGATGAGTGTTCCGGCACAGGGGTGGCTGTCCCGGTACAGGGATGCGTTCCTGGACTGTCTAATAATATTATTTAACGATCGTGCAAGGAGATCTGTATAAAAAAATCCTCCGTGGTCATCCTTCTCCCACAGCCCCGCTGTGTTTTCAGGATCTTGGGGGAAGAGTTTGGGTCTGAACAAGGCTCTCGGGCACAGGGTGGGATTCTTGGGGTGCAGGCCCAGGATTTGGACTCGATGCTCCCTGTGGGTCCCTTGCAGCCCAGGAAATGCTGCGATCCTGTGCCTCTGAGGGTGAAATAAAGGGCAGCGGTGGGGTTTGTGCCCGCTGTGTTCACGGCCCCGCCGGCTCAGGGCGGGTTAAAGGCGCAGCTGCCCCGAGACAGCGGGACCGGCCGGGGCTGCTCGCTCCCGGTGCTGCCGCCTCGTGGGGAGAGCCCGGCACTGCAGCCCGCGCAGGCGCTGGACCACGGGATGGGCGTGGAACAGCAGCGCAGGGGATGCTGAGGCAGCCCAGGGAATGCTGCGGTCCCAGGGAAGGCTGAGGCGTCCCCTGCCCGGGGCACTCGGCAGCAAACCCCTGATGTTGAGCAGAAAAAGGAAAGTTCTGGGTTAGTGGGAGGAGGTTTCTGGAATGGAGCTGGGACAGGTGCTGATCCACGCATGGAATCACGGGCTGGTTTGGCTTGGAAGGGACCACCAGGATCATTTACACTCTGTTTGTTGTCTGATTGCACAGCGAAGAACATCCAGAACTGCCACCTCACCCTCACGGACAGCAGGAATGTCTTCCATAGCTCTTGTTTTGGAATGGGAATGGCTGTTGGGAGCTCTGGCAGGACCAGGTAAGAAGAGAAATGGGATCATTGTGGCTGCTGCTGGAGGTGGTTTTCTGCTTTCCGGCTGTTCTTCTCATTGATCCTTTCACAGCAGTGTTCTAGGGCACATTTGAGGGTAATTCCAGGAATTTGAAACCAGATAAAAACTGGTGGGGCAAAAATGTGAACGCGATCCATTTCTGGTAGTTCCAAGCTTCTCCCACAACACCGTTCCAGGGGAAAGCTGATAAAAGGGTAAAGATGCAGAGGAACAAGTGCTGTAAAGCCCCCTGGCGCTCTGAGAGAGCAAACCTTCCAGTAGTCCCAGCAGATCTCTTGGAGAAAGTGTGGGATCGCAAGGTTTTCCAGGAAAGCAAAACAAGGGTGGAGATGAGGGAATAGGCTTCCAGTTCTTCCTTGAGCTGAAAGCCTGGGGGAATTGAGAGGGGCCACAAGAACTGTTTGTGTAGGCAAATGGGAGTTTGGGGGCTGAATCTGAGTTTCCCTCTGGGGCATTTTTGAGGGAAAAGCTGAGGTGCTGTTTAAGGGAGAGAATGCACATTTTTGGGGTGGAAAAGGTTGAATCAATATTGTAGAGGAAGTAAAACGCTGGGGGTAAAAGTGGATGCAATCTGGAGGGGACAGATTGAATATTTTGGAGGCAAAATGGGGAACTGAGTAGTGGAGAGATGGGGAACATTTTGGAGGCAACACTTGACAAACTCTCTGGGGTGGAGAACGACCACATTGAGGGAAAAATGAGGTGATGAGCAGTGGGCACGTAGGGAAGGTCGTGGGGGTAAATCTTGAGAAAAGCCCCGTGGTATTCAAGAAATCCTTGGTAGCAGGACTGAGGAATTCAGTGGTGGAAAAATAGGGGAATTTTGCGGGGGTAAAACTTTAAAAGAGCTAAGAGTTGAGAGTGTGTGTTTTTAGGTAGAAAGGATGTCTTGTTGAAGTTGGGCGTCTGGATTGTGGCATTTATGGATCCAGAAAGTAGAAGATAAAGGAGACTCCCAAAGCCTCGGTAGCTGTGTTAAGAAATCCGTCCCAGGGAAGAAAGGTACCTAAACCTCCTAGAAGTAGGGACTAATTAGCATGGGAAGGGGAAAACCCACCCCCAGTGGGAGAGAGCACGCCAGGTAGGGGAAGAGAAGGATGCCCTTAAGAAGAAGTAGGGAAGGTGAATTTCTCGGCTTGCTGAAATGTATCAAAAAGTTTGGAATCTGGGTCTGTGTGGAGGCCGGGATTTTCTCAGCCATATGCAGAGCCCAGCACTAGGAATAAAGGAATTCCAGGCTTTACAACGCCAAAAATGCAGTACCAGAGAGTTCTGTTATCCCGAGGACTTGGGGGATACTTGGCAAAAATTTCCGGGGGCCCAGGCTGGACCGAGCTTTTAACGCTCCCCGGATTCACGGGATCGGGGATTCCAGCGTGCCCTGCACGGGTTTTTTCAGGGAAGTCCCAAATCCTTCGTGTGAGCACGAAGCAGAATCCCCTGGGAGCTGTGAAGGCAACAGGATATTTCTTGGGAATTTTGAAGGGTTGGGTGAGTCCTCAGTGTTAGGTTGGAATGAACGCAAATTGTCCGGGAGTTGCTGGTTTGGGGATGGCCGGGTCTGGGTTTGGATTTGTGGGCACCGAGTGTTCCTTGTGTCAGGTCTTCTGGATTGGTAGGAATTGTCAGAGAAAAGAGAAGGCAATTGAAATGCGGAGCTCCATTCCCGGAGAAATGGTCAGGATGGGAGCGGGAAGGCTGTGGAGCTGCTGGGAGCTCGTGGAGAACGAAAGGATCTGAGGCCTGGAGGCAAAAGCTGTGGAACAAAGCCTGAAAAGGGTGTGGGGTGGGGCGGGAGGGGGAGGAGGGCACCGTGGTGGGGGGAAAGAGGGAAAGGATCCCTGCTCCGGGAATCCAGCAGGGACCAGGAGAGGATCATTTTCCATCCACTGCTCTCAGTGGAATCCTAATAAGGACGGTGGAAGGGAAGTGATTCGTTTGTTCTTAGGTTTGGAATGAAAGGTGCTCTTGCAGAGGGGACTATTGACCTGTTAAAATTCTGTTGGATACAGGAAAAGAGGGAGGAAGCAAGCAGCTGGGGAATGAAGGGGTGGATTTTTTGGTGGATACAGGGAAAGACACGGGAAGGGGCTCTCAAGTAGAATACACCTCACGGGCAGCACCAGGAGAAGCCTCAAGTGCCCTTTTTTTCCAAGCTCTGACATTCCAGAGGAGTAAGCAGTGGTCAACCCATCACTTTCTGTATTCCTTGGATGCCCAGTGCTTTGTTGGGAAGAGATAATATTTGGAAATGAACAAATCCGGGGATGTAATTTCCTGATAGTAAAGCCCCAGAGAGCCTGGTTTTGATATCCTTCCAGCACCCAAACGCAGCAGAGGGAATCCTGGCGGAGCTGGAAAACGCTGTCGCTCCGTCGGTGGAATTCCTGGGAACTGGAAAGCAGCAGAAGCAGCAAGAACAGAGTTGGAAGCAGGCTCCAGCCGGGTAAGGCAGACACCAAATCCTTTGGAACTGGGCAGGGGTGGGAAGAATGAATTCTTACATTTGTAGCCCAGGGATTCCTGAGCAGGATCCCGGCAGGGAAGACTGCAGGGATCAGGCTGGGGCCTGATCGCAGCTGGGGGCAGCGAGCCTTGGAATTGGCTGAAGGGAAGAAAGAGGGATCCTTTGAGCACAAGGATCAGGTGTCAAATGTGGAGATGGCATCAGACAATTCCTCGGGAGGGTTTAGTTCCTGGGCCAAATCGATCTGCTGCCTTGTGAAGGAGCTCAGAGACCTGGGAAGAGCCCAAGCAACGCAGGGAATGCACCGGCAGATAAAAGTGCCGGGGAACGGTGGGGAAAAGCATCCGAACAGGGGGCCTCGTTTTGTACAGGGACGGTACAAAAAATTGTCCGAAAGAATAGGAATGGAATGGGATTTTACGTATTCCTCGGAGGCCACAATCCAGTGGGAAGGCTGAGAGAAAGAAACAAAGCCTAAA
Source organism: Coloeus monedula (assembly GCF_965178545.1). NCBI lineage: Eukaryota > Metazoa > Chordata > Aves > Passeriformes > Corvidae > Coloeus > Coloeus monedula. The sequence continues at coordinate 117,590 of NW_028120685.1, read as the reverse complement.
AAGGCAGATGAGCCAAATCTGCCCAAAGCCTCCAATGGCCACATTCCCTGGCATTGCTGAGGACTTCAGCCAAGCTCCAAGCAAAAGGTGAGCCCCTGATTTTGGTGCCAAGGGAAACTCCAAGTTAAGAATGATCCAAATATGAAGCGCTTCTCACAAAACTCGGCTTTGCAAACCTTTATTTGGGCTAAAAAAGAAAAGATGGGAATGCCCTTGGCAGAAAAGCAGCTGTGAGGCACAGCAGGCTTCAAATGCCTGTCAGCAGGAGCTCCAGGAGAAACGGCTGCTGGCTCCGGGCATCCTGGGCTTTCCAGGCAGGTTTTGTAGCGGATTGCAAGGCAGTTTTCCTGCCTCTGGGGGGTGGCACCTGCATCCCGCTGGAAAGGGAAAATGTGGAGAGAGGGGCAAGCGGGAAGACGGTTGCTGATGTGTGTCCTTGGATCGCAGTTCCTCCCGGTGAGTCTGTGCTGCTGGAAGTTTGAAGGAGATCAGTCCTGGAGTACGTGTGGGTTCACCTGTGGGGTTTGGGAGCGACGCTGGACATGAAATTCCAGGGATGTTCCCTTTGCTGGAGTGAGAAGCAGTGGAAGCACTTTGCTGTCTGCTTCTTCATCGCCTTCGCCTCGGTCCCCTGGGGCTCCAGGTAATCCCCTCTCACCTTTGCTTTTCCAAGGGTCTCTAAATGAGGGCTTGAGCTTTGGTGTAGCTCCCTTTACAGGGAAGATCTGTTCCAGGAAAGGTCTCCTGGTCTGGACCGATGGCGTTGCAGGAAGAGCAGGAAACCCCACAGCTCCTGTGGCTCCCTCATCCGATTTGCCTGCAGGCAGCAGCAAGGATCATTCCCAAGTGTCATGCCCTGGCTCCGTGACTCGGTGAGGTTGTGTTCCCCCAAAGGCCAGGGGCCGCTTTGTTTTGCAGCTCACGAAAGTCCAGCTCGGTGGTGCTGGGTTTGGTTTTTGTGTATAATGAAGGCACTAAAAAATTCCCCTCCTTCACTGGCACAGCCCTGGAGTGGGAGCAGATTCCCCTTATCCCGCAGTTATCCCGCTCCTGCCCTGGATCCCTGCGGTGCCGTGTGTTCTCCAAGCTCACAGCACTGCTGGCTCTAAACAAGAAAAACAATCCCTGTTCCTTCTCTTCTCCGTCCTTGATGTTCCCAGGCCCTGCATCTCCCTGGCTATTCCCTGTGGGAGTCTTCATCTCCATCCCACCTTATCCCGATCGGGTAAGGGTCTGAGACGTGTTTAGCAGCAAATGCATTCCTGTGAAGAAAGCCAAGAGCAAAGAGCATCCAGATGCAGAGAAGTCTTTAGAAAAGCGTTCCAGACGTGCAAATGAGGGATGTGTCTTCCTGCATCTCCTGTTGTTTTTCTCTGTCATGTTTTGGAAGGGTTTCTCTCAGTGATTTCCTGCAGTCCAGGTGCGTCCCTTCTTTTGTCCAAATCCAGTGCCAGAGGATCGAACAACTGATGAGTGGGGCCTGGGATGAAAACGGTTCTCCTAAAATGAGGGAAACAATGCTAGAAGAGAAATGAGCATCCTTTTAATGCCTGGAATAAAAGTGCTGGAAAAGGGCACTTTTTATTTGATATGGTGTCATTCTCCTTTTTTTTTCCATAGCTAAAACTCCACGGTGAGCAATCAGAGCAGAAATAGGAAATGCAGGAGTCTTGGATTCCACAGTGGGATTAACTTCCCTTTTCTGCTCTCTTTCAGGACAGGAAAAACCACTGAACTCGCCCCATCTTTGGGACCAAGAGCTTTGGTGCTGGAGTAGGCAAAGCCAGCTAGGGCCCCCCTTGTCCTGCCCATGGTGTGGGTCAGGGACAGGCTCCTCTTCTCCTCTGCGCTGGGATGAACTGCCTAGGGAATGCTATTTTTGACAGCCCGGTCCTAGCCCCGGCTACTGGAAATGGGCGGAGGTGAAGAGGCAAGTGCCAGAGTTGCTTGGGGATGATGGAATTGTGGTGTTTGGCTGTGCCCAGAGGGGCAGGTTGGGCATTTCTGTGTGTCTGAGGACCGGTTTGGGTGCTGGGGAGCCCGGGGAGCCGAGCTCTCAGTGCATTCCCAGCTCACCCGGGGGTGGGAGCTGGTGCAGGGCTCTGGTCGGGCTCGGGGCAGGCCCTGGCCCCGGCACAGACACGCTGGGGTGGTTTGGGGCCGCTTGGGGAGCCGTGGGAGGAGAATGAGGGATGGTGCTGGGCAGAGCGATCGGCCTGTGCTCGTGTCAGCGCAGCCGTGCAGGGCACTGGGATCTGGGTAAAACACCGGCTCTCCTGGTGTTCAGGGAAGCAAGGTCTGTATTTATCCATACATATTTATCCCTACATATTTATCCCTATATTTATCCATGGATTATCCATATATGTTTATCCATATACATTTATCCATATTTTTATCCACGTATTTACCCATGAATTTATCCCTAGATTTACCCATGTATTTACCCAGGTATTTTATGAACACTCAAGTGCCATATCCATGTATTTTATGAGCACTTCCAGGGTTGGTGACTCCACCACTGCCCTGGGCAGCTGTTCCAGCGCTGGACAACCCTTCCCATGCTGGGCCAGGAGATGGATTCTGGAAATGCAGACTCTGAGGAGCTGGGGATTAAGGCAGCATTGGATTCCTTTATTCTCCCAGAAGGATAAAGGAGATTTATCCCCAGACGAACCAGAGGTGATCACACTGAGGTCATTAGTGGGATTTCTTCCTTACTCCCACAAATACCCACTGGGGTGACAGAGTTCCCTACAAGGGCGGTGTTGGAAGGAGCTGCTGGAATGTTTTGCTGTTTATTGGGATCCACAGGATGTTTGGTGTCTCTCAGAGCTGTTCCAGGCTTTCCACAGACCCAAACGCTCCTCACACTTCTCCTCAGAGTAGAGAGGTTTCCCAGAGTGCTGGTTTTTAATTTCAGATGCTGGGATAACGACACGGCTTCAGGAGGCAGGAGACTCATTGTGCTGTGCCTCAGTCCAGGCAGGGACAACCCCCAGCTAATAAAAACCTCTTTAAAGCACAAAAAGTCCCATTAAACTGATATTATAAAGGCTGCAAATTGAAGCAGGCCTCAATCAGAAAGCAGCAGAATTTAATTCCCCCCCCTTGCCCATTTGCATGATGATCTCCTTCCTAATTGCCCATCTACGCTTTTCCCACAGAAGTGCTGTCCCGAGGTTGGAGATGGTTCCAGCTTTATGGAGCTTTGATCTTTATCTGCTTTTACTTTTTACAGGGCACAGAACCCGAGAGTGGCAGCTGCTTTCCTCTTGTTCCTCCTGTGGCAGTGAACTGCTCTTCCCGAGGACGGCTGCAGGAATTCTCAGGCAGCATAACGTATGGAATGCCAGGCACGCTACAGAATTCCAGTGGGAGCAGCAGGAACTTCTGTTCTTTACTGGCAGGGCTGTGCCATGAAGGGGAGCTCGGAGATATTGGTCAGCTCAGGGAATGAGCCTGGCTCATGGTAAGGAAATTCACTGTGCAGTTACTTCAGGCCCTTCTCCTCCTTCTCCTCCTTCTCCTCCTTCTCCTCCTTCTCCTCCTTCTCCTCCTTCTCCTCCTTCTCCTCCTTCTCCTCCTTCTCCTCCTTCTCCTCCTTCTCCTCCTTCTCCTCCTTCTCCTTCTCCCTCTCTTCCCAACACCAGTTCCAGACCTCAGTATAATCCATGTTCCCACAGCCTGACCTTGCAGTTTTCCCAGTTTAGCAGCCCCAGCCACACTTGCAGCCTCTCTGTCTGGACTTTGTCTTGCTGAAATCTCCCTTTGTTGATCCTTTGCTGCCTCACCTTTTATCCAGCAATAACGTGCAGTGGGTGGAAGCTTCTCAGAATTCCCTCCCTGTTCCACTGGAAACATTCCCAAGTGGAAGCAGCTGCACTGCCCATCAGCACTTGCCTGCTTTTAGGGGTGGTTGAGGCATGAAGGATGCAACAAATGGAGTTGGCTCCAAGGGGATGAAATGCTCCCCCTGAGGCTGCTCAGAGAGCTGGAGCTGAGGAATCCGGGTGGGAATCACTCCAAGAAAAAGGAAGGAAAAGAGAGCAGAGGAACAGGGATGCAATTCCAACCTCTCCAAGGACTGGGATGGGCACATTCACCATCACCATTTAATCTAGACACGATTTCTTCTTTGCCTCTGGCTGCCAGGAGCAGGATGAGCAGTTTAATGAGTTTAAATAGTGAATAGTTTAATTAGCTGGAAGAGACTGGATCAATAGCTGCTTAAACAAACAACTGGATCCCTGTTTCCAAGCTTGGATGTAGTTTTGGAAGGTTCCTGGCAGTTTGGCAGGGATTAGTGATGCTGAGAATGTGCTTTTTTGTGGGTTTGGGGCTTTTACTCCTGTTCACGTGGCTGCTCTTTTTCTTGTTGAGTGGAAAACAGGAGGGAAAGAGCAACGACGGAAGGAATTCCACTCTTGCTGCTTCAAGGGATGGATCAGGAAGGGAACAGGCTGCAGGGAATTTGGAGTGCAAACTGAGATCTCTCCGATATTTTCGGCTCAGTCAGTCCATCAGTGCTTGGTAGCTTTTTAGGCCACGTGCAAGGTGAATGATGGTGCACATGGCAGAGCTGCTGGTGGCTCCTTCCCCTGCCCGGCTGTCAGTCACCCTGCAGGGTGCTGGAGCAGCGTGCCAGAGGCCGTGGATCCTATGGATCCCATGGATCCCAGGGGCGTGATCAGGAGCCTGGGCCTGCTGGCCACTCCTTGCTCTCTCTTACCCTGATTTTTCAGCTCTGCAACGAATCCAGCTTGAGTTTTTCAACCCCCTAGAAACCCAGGGACCTTTCATGTCTGTTCTCAGATCTGGGATTTAAATCCAGCCCTTATCAAAGCACCCCGTGACCAGGCAGGCCCTGAATCCCAGCAGGGATCTGATAAAGAGGGACCTGACATCCTAAAGAAACCCTTTGAAATCCTGCTGGGATTGATTTGTATCCATAATGGAGCCCCGAGCTCTCTGCCAGGGAGAGATGAAGCTGCTCCTTTGCTTTATTATCCTCAGGCCCTTCCCAGCTTTGAGGGAAATTCAGTCCCTCTTCAAGCCCCAAAATCATGGAAAAGCTCCTTTGTATCCTCTCCACAGCCCCTACGTGGATTAATCAACTTTTTATTTGATATGGTGTCATTCTCCTTTTTTTTCCATGGCTAAAACTCCACGGTGAGCAATCAGAGCAGAAATAGGAAATGCAGGAGTCTTGGATTCCACAGTGGGATTAACTTCCCTTTTCTGCTCTCTTTCAGGACAGGAAAAACCACTGAACTCGCCCCATCTTTGGGACCAAGAGCTTTGGTGCTGGAGTAGGCAAAGCCAGCTAGGGCCCCCCTTGTCCTGCCCATGGTGTGGGTCAGGGACAGGCTCCTCTTCTCCTCTGTGCTGGGATGAACTGCCTAGGGAATGCTATTACTGACAGCCCGGTCCTAGCCCCGGCTACTGGAAATGGGCGGAGGTGAAGAGGCAAGTGCCAGAGTTGCTTGGGGATGATGGAATTGTGGTGTTTGGCTGTGCCCAGAGGGGCAGGTTGGGCATTTCTGTGTGTCTGAGGACCGGTTTGGGTGCTGGGGAGCCCGGGGAGCCGAGCTCTCAGTGCATTCCCAGCTCACCCGGGGGTGGGAGCTGGTGCAGGGCTGGGTGACAGCCTCTGGTCGGGCTCGGGGCAGGCCCTGGCCCCGGCACAGACACGCTGGGGTGGTTTGGGGCCGCTTGGGGAGCAATGGGAAGAAAATGAGGGATGGTGCTGGGCAGAGCGATCGGCCTGTGCTTGTGTCAGCGCAGCCGTGCAGGGCACTGGGATCTGGGTAAAACACCGGCTCTCCTGGTGTTCAGGGATGCAAGGTCTGAGGGACTGGATTTACTTGGGGTTTTCCAGGACAGCAGGAAGAAGAGGAAATGTGGTGCCAGAGGTGCGTCCCACCAGGTTGCAGTTCCCTCTTTCCCATTTCCATTTCCTCCTCAGTGCAGGTGTCCCCTGCAGCCCATGAGCACGGGGCCGGTGACAACTCCCTGTCTGTAGAGGGATTCCTTATGGAACAAGGGCAGGTGACACTTGTGTGAGGCTTACGACTGTTAGAATTAGACCAGGATGGGTTTAAGGAAAAGAAAACTAGAATCGTGTGTTAATCTTACTGGTCAATGAACAAATGGAATCCACACTTCTGTAAGAAAAAATAGAGTGTATGGAGCATATAGAAGAAGCTGTTTTTGCCTGCTGCTGCTGCTTGGCTTTATCATGTAACCCCATTCGAACTCTGCCTTCAAGACAGCTGTGAGACCGTGAAATAAAGAACTTAGCAGAACAGCAGCCTCCTCTGCTCTTTCACCCTGGTCCGAGAAGGAGGGGTACCCTGTCAAAGGCTCAACACTTGCCTTTCTGACTTTGTTTCTAAATTTCTACCTTTCTAATTTTGTTTGTTTCTAATTTTTTTTTGTTTGTTCGTTTCTAACTTTGTTTTCAACTTTCTCCCTTTAGAAATTTGTTTGTTTCTTGTATTTTACCTCTTTGTTTGTTTCTAAATTTCTGCCGTTGTAACTTTGTTTCTAACTTTCTACTTTTAAAATTTCATTTGTTTTTAACTTTTTACCATTCCTCCCAGCGAGGGCTGTGTGCAGAATACTAAAACCTGTTAAGTTCTTCACTTTTACGTCTATAGGCAAATGCTACTGATTTAGATGTAAATTCATTTTGAAATAAGCCAGCCCTCTCTGTCTACTCTGTCGCATACAGCAATATAAGAAGCTGGGAATAGAGATCCGCAGGTTTTGAGAATAAGGAGCCGGCGTTTTTCTGTAGGAAGGAAAGCAGCAAGCGCCTGGCCCCAGGAGCCGAGACGCTCGGGCTGCAGGAGCTGCAGAGCGCCCGGAGCCGGCTTTTCCCTGTGCTCTGTGCCTGCCCCCGGGCTGAGCTGGGCGGCGCTGCTGCCGCCTGGTGGCGAGAGCGCGGCACTGCCGCCCCCGACACGGCGCCCCGGCGCTGCTGTCGCCCGGTGCCGGCTGAGCCGAGAGGGCGGCGGCCTCGGTGGCTGCCGAGCGTGGCAAGGAGCGGGAGCGAGCGGGGCCGGGTCTGTCAGCGGAGGGGAGGGGCGAAGGGCGGTTCGGAGCGCCAAGGGACACGGCCGTGCACGAGCGGGGCCACAGCTATGGAAAGGACCGGGCGCCGTGCGGGGCGGTGACCGCGGGGAATGACAGCGCGGGGGGCGGCCCGGCGGGGCCGGTTTTGCCGGGCAGCAGAGGCGCGGTCGCAGCGCGACCCGGGCGGGAGGCACCGGGCGGGCACGGTCGGAATAGAGCCGCCCGCGTGTCGCTCTCAAGGAGGCGGCTCGGAAAGGAAGGCGCAGTTCCGCGCTCTCGGGACGGCGTTAAGTGACGTTTTTATTAGAATATTATAGTATTTATTTGATTTTATTATTTTATTATCTGCCAGGACCTTGCAGAGGGTGGTTTACACTTCCGCCACACTCAAGATGGCGGACGCACTAGGCCCCCTGCGAGAGGTGTCCCTGCCGATGCCTGCCGCCGGTCGCGGAGCCGTCGGCCGCCTCCGGCGCGGCTGACCCCGCCAGCCGTGTCCTCGCACCGGGAAGCACGGCGGAAAATCGCGCGGAAAGCGCGGGGCCGGCGTCGGAGTCCGGGCCGGATTCAGGCAGCCGACTAGACAGAAGCCCTTGTGAGGGGCGGCGGGGGCCCTAAGTGTACCACACTAAAGATGGCGGCTCGACCGGAAGTGGCTTCTGCCAGCACCCAAGATGGCGGCGAAGGGCGGAAGTGTCGTCACTGCCACACTAAAGATGGCGGTCGTGTGCACTTTTCTGACCTTCTCAATATGGCGGCAGGGAAGGCCCCCCCCAAGCTGCGTCTATTCGGCTGCCTGAACGCGACGCCGACGCCGACGCCAGCCCAGCGCTTGCGCGCAATTTTCTGAGGCGTTTCCCGCTACGCGGACACCGACTGTGGGGTCAGCGGCGCCTGGGGCAGGCGGGAGCATTCAGGCAGTCGAATAGACGGAGCGGGGGGGGGGGGGGGGGGGGGTCCTTCCGGCCGCCATCTTGAGAAGGTCGAATAGCCACATCGGTGCGGTACCGGTGACTTCCGCCCTTCTTCGCCAGGAGCGCCAATGGCGGGGAGCCCGGGGAGCAGCGCTGCCGGGCCGGGGGCACCGGGGCGGGTGCTCCGGGCTCGGAGGTGAGCGGGGAACGGGGACAGCCCCGAGCGGACGGTGGGGGCCGCGGGGGATCGGTATTCCGGCCCAGGGATGAGTGTTCCGGCACAGGGGTGGCTGTCCCGGTACAGGGATGCGTTCCTGGACTGTCTAATAATATTATTTAACGATCGTGCAAGGAGATCTGTATAAAAAAATCCTCCGTGGTCATCCTTCTCCCACAGCCCCGCTGTGTTTTCAGGATCTTGGGGGAAGAGTTTGGGTCTGAACAAGGCTCTCGGGCACAGGGTGGGATTCTTGGGGTGCAGGCCCAGGATTTGGACTCGATGCTCCCTGTGGGTCCCTTGCAGCCCAGGAAATGCTGCGATCCTGTGCCTCTGAGGGTGAAATAAAGGGCAGCGGTGGGGTTTGTGCCCGCTGTGTTCACGGCCCCGCCGGCTCAGGGCGGGTTAAAGGCGCAGCTGCCCCGAGACAGCGGGACCGGCCGGGGCTGCTCGCTCCCGGTGCTGCCGCCTCGTGGGGAGAGCCCGGCACTGCAGCCCGCGCAGGCGCTGGACCACGGGATGGGCGTGGAACAGCAGCGCAGGGGATGCTGAGGCAGCCCAGGGAATGCTGCGGTCCCAGGGAAGGCTGAGGCGTCCCCTGCCCGGGGCACTCGGCAGCAAACCCCTGATGTTGAGCAGAAAAAGGAAAGTTCTGGGTTAGTGGGAGGAGGTTTCTGGAATGGAGCTGGGACAGGTGCTGATCCACGCATGGAATCACGGGCTGGTTTGGCTTGGAAGGGACCACCAGGATCATTTACACTCTGTTTGTTGTCTGATTGCACAGCGAAGAACATCCAGAACTGCCACCTCACCCTCACGGACAGCAGGAATGTCTTCCATAGCTCTTGTTTTGGAATGGGAATGGCTGTTGGGAGCTCTGGCAGGACCAGGTAAGAAGAGAAATGGGATCATTGTGGCTGCTGCTGGAGGTGGTTTTCTGCTTTCCGGCTGTTCTTCTCATTGATCCTTTCACAGCAGTGTTCTAGGGCACATTTGAGGGTAATTCCAGGAATTTGAAACCAGATAAAAACTGGTGGGGCAAAAATGTGAACGCGATCCATTTCTGGTAGTTCCAAGCTTCTCCCACAACACCGTTCCAGGGGAAAGCTGATAAAAGGGTAAAGATGCAGAGGAACAAGTGCTGTAAAGCCCCCTGGCGCTCTGAGAGAGCAAACCTTCCAGTAGTCCCAGCAGATCTCTTGGAGAAAGTGTGGGATCGCAAGGTTTTCCAGGAAAGCAAAACAAGGGTGGAGATGAGGGAATAGGCTTCCAGTTCTTCCTTGAGCTGAAAGCCTGGGGGAATTGAGAGGGGCCACAAGAACTGTTTGTGTAGGCAAATGGGAGTTTGGGGGCTGAATCTGAGTTTCCCTCTGGGGCATTTTTGAGGGAAAAGCTGAGGTGCTGTTTAAGGGAGAGAATGCACATTTTTGGGGTGGAAAAGGTTGAATCAATATTGTAGAGGAAGTAAAACGCTGGGGGTAAAAGTGGATGCAATCTGGAGGGGACAGATTGAATATTTTGGAGGCAAAATGGGGAACTGAGTAGTGGAGAGATGGGGAACATTTTGGAGGCAACACTTGACAAACTCTCTGGGGTGGAGAACGACCACATTGAGGGAAAAATGAGGTGATGAGCAGTGGGCACGTAGGGAAGGTCGTGGGGGTAAATCTTGAGAAAAGCCCCGTGGTATTCAAGAAATCCTTGGAAGCAGGACTGAGGAATTCAGTGGTGGAAAAATAGGGGAATTTTGCGGGGGTAAAACTTTAAAAGATCTAAGAGTTGAGAGTGTGTGTTTTTAGGTAGAAAGGATGTCTTGTTGAAGTTGGGCGTCTGGATTGTGGCATTTATGGATCCAGAAAGTAGAAGATAAAGGAGACTCCCAAAGCCTCGGTAGCTGTGTTAAGAAATCCGTCCCAGGGAAGAAAGGTACCTAAACCTCCTAGAAGTAGGGACTAATTAGCATGGGAAGGGGAAAACCCACCCCCAGTGGGAGAGAGCACGCCAGGTAGGGGAAGAGAAGGATGCCCTTAAGAAGAAGTAGGGAAGGTGAATTTCTCGGCTTGCTGAAATGTATCAAAAAGTTTGGAATCTGGGTCTGTGTGGAGGCCGGGATTTTCTCAGCCATATGCAGAGCCCAGCACTAGGAATAAAGGAATTCCAGGCTTTACAACGCCAAAAATGCAGTACCAGAGAGTTCTGTTATCCCGAGGACTTGGGGGATACTTGGCAAAAATTTCCGGGGGCCCAGGCTGGACCGAGCTTTTAACGCTCCCCGGATTCACGGGATCGGGGATTCCAGCGTGCCCTGCACGGGTTTTTTCAGGGAAGTCCCAAATCCTTCGTGTGAGCACGAAGCAGAATCCCCTGGGAGCTGTGAAGGCAACAGGATATTTCTTGGGAATTTTGAAGGGTTGGGTGAGTCCTCAGTGTTAGGTTGGAATGAACGCAAATTGTCCGGGAGTTGCTGGTTTGGGGATGGCCGGGTCTGGGTTTGGATTTGTGGGCACCGAGTGTTCCTTGTGTCAGGTCTTCTGGATTGGTAGGAATTGTCAGAGAAAAGAGAAGGCAATTGAAATGCGGAGCTCCATTCCCGGAGAAATGGTCAGGATGGGAGCGGGAAGGCTGTGGAGCTGCTGGGAGCTCGTGGAGAACGAAAGGATCTGAGGCCTGGAGGCAAAAGCTGTGGAACAAAGCCTGAAAAGGGTGTGGGGTGGGGCGGGAGGGGGAGGAGGGCACCGTGGTGGGGGGAAAGAGGGAAAGGATCCCTGCTCCGGGAATCCAGCAGGGACCAGGAGAGGATCATTTTCCATCCACTGCTCTCAGTGGAATCCTAATAAGGACGGTGGAAGGGAAGTGATTCGTTTGTTCTTAGGTTTGGAATGAAAGGTGCTCTTGCAGAGGGGACTATTGACCTGTTAAAATTCTGTTGGATACAGGAAAAGAGGGAGGAAGCAAGCAGCTGGGGAATGAAGGGGTGGATTTTTTGGTGGATACAGGGAAAGACACGGGAAGGGGCTCTCAAGTAGAATACACCTCACGGGCAGCACCAGGAGAAGCCTCAAGTGCCCTTTTTTTCCAAGCTCTGACATTCCAGAGGAGTAAGCAGTGGTCAACCCATCACTTTCTGTATTCCTTGGATGCCCAGTGCTTTGTTGGGAAGAGATAATATTTGGAAATGAACAAATCCGGGGATGTAATTTCCTGATAGTAAAGCCCCAGAGAGCCTGGTTTTGATATCCTTCCAGCACCCAAACGCAGCAGAGGGAATCCTGGCGGAGCTGGAAAACGCTGTCGCTCCGTCGGTGGAATTCCTGGGAACTGGAAAGCAGCAGAAGCAGCAAGAACAGAGTTGGAAGCAGGCTCCAGCCGGGTAAGGCAGACACCAAATCCTTTGGAACTGGGCAGGGGTGGGAAGAATGAATTCTTACATTTGTAGCCCAGGGATTCCTGAGCAGGATCCCGGCAGGGAAGACTGCAGGGATCAGGCTGGGGCCTGATCGCAGCTGGGGGCAGCGAGCCTTGGAATTGGCTGAAGGGAAGAAAGAGGGATCCTTTGAGCACAAGGATCAGGTGTCAAATGCGGAGATGGCATCAGACAATTCCTCGGGAGGGTTTAGTTCCTGGGCCAAATCGATCTGCTGCCTTGTGAAGGAGCTCAGAGACCTGGGAAGAGCCCAAGCAACGCAGGGAATGCACCGGCAGATAAAAGTGCCGGGGAACGGTGGGGAAAAGCATCCGAACAGGGGGCCTCGTTTTGTACAGGGACGGTACAAAAAATTGTCCGAAAGAATAGGAATGGAATGGGATTTTACGTATTCCTCGGAGGCCACAATCCAGTGGGAAGGCTGAGAGAAAGAAACAAGGCCTAAAAAGGCAGATGAGCCAAATCTGCCCAAAGCCTCCAATGGCCACATTCCCTGGCATTGCTGAGGACTTCAGCCAAGCTCCAAGCAAAAGGTGAGCCCCTGATTTTGGTGCCAAGGGAAACTCCAAGTTAAGAATGATCCAAATATGAAGCGCTTCTCACAAAACTCGGCTTTGCAAACCTTTATTTGGGCTAAAAAAGAAAAGATGGGAATGCCCTTGGCAGAAAAGCAGCTGTGAGGCACAGCAGGCTTCAAATGCCTGTCAGCAGGAGCTCCAGGAGAAACGGCTGCTGGCTCCGGGCATCCTGGGCTTTCCAGGCAGGTTTTGTAGCGGATTGCAAGGCAGTTTTCCTGCCTCTGGGAGGTGGCACCTGCATCCCGCTGGAAAGGGAAAATGTGGAGAGAGGGGCAAGCGGGAAGACGGTTGCTGATGTGTGTCCTTGGATCGCAGTTCCTCCCGGTGAGTCTGTGCTGCTGGAAGTTTGAAGGAGATCAGTCCTGGAGTACGTGTGGGTTCACCTGTGGGGTTTGGGAGCGACGCCGGACATGAAATTCCAGGGATGTTCCCTTTGCTGGAGTGAGAAGCAGTGGAAGCACTTTGCTGTCTGCTTCTTCATCGCCTGCGCCTCGGTCCCCTGGGGCTCCAGGTAATCCCCTCTCACCTTTGCTTTTCCAAGGGTCTCTAAATGAGGGCTTGAGATTTGGTGCAGCTCCCTTTACAGGGAAGATCTGTTCCAGGAAAGGTCTCCTGGTCTGGACCGATGGCGTTGCAGGAAGAGCAGGAAACCCCGCAGCTCCTGTGGCTCCCTCATCCGATTTGCCTGCAGGCAGCAGCAAGGATCATTCCCAAGTGTCATGCCCTGGCTCCGTGACTCGGTGAGGTTGTGTTCCCCCAAAGGCCAGGGGCCGCTTTGTTTTGCGGCTCACGAAAGTCCAGCTCGGTGGTGCTGGGTTTGGTTTTTGTGTGTAATGAAGGCACTAAAAAATTCCCCTCCTTCACTGGCACAGCCCTGGAGTGGGAGCAGATTCCCCTTATCCCGCAGTTATCCCGCTCCTGCCCTGGATCCCTGCAGTGCCGTGTGTTCTCCAAGCTCACAGCACTGCTGGCTCTAAACAAGAAAAACAATCCCTGTTCCTTCTCTTCTCCGTCCTTGATGTTCCCAGGCCCTGCATCTCCCTGGCTATTCCCTGTGGGAGTCTTCATCTCCATCCCACCTTATCCTGATCAGGTAAGGGTCTGAGACGTGTTTAGCAGCAAATGCATTCCTGTGAAGAAAGCCAAGAGCAAAGAGCATCCAGATGCAGAGAAGTCTTTAGAAAAGCGTTCCAGATGTGCAAATGAGGGATGTGTCTTCCTGCATCTCCTGTTGTTTTTCTCTGTCACGTTTTGGAAGGGTTTCTCTCAGTGATTTCCTGCAGTCCAGGTGCGTCCCTTCTTTTGTCCAAATCCAGTGCCAGAGGATCGAACAACTGATGAGTGGGGCCTGGGATGAAAACGGTTCTCCTAAAATGAGGGAAACAATGCTAGAAGAGAAATGAGCATCCTTTTAATGCCTGGAATAAAAATGCTGGAAAAGGGCACTTTTTATTTGATATGGTGTCATTCTCCTTTTTTTTTCCATAGCTAAAACTCCACGGTGAGCAATCAGAGCAGAAATAGGAAATGCAGGAGTCTTGGATTCCACAGTGGGATTAACTTCCCTTTTCTGCTCTCTTTCAGGACAGGAAAAACCACTGAACTCGCCCCATCTTTGGGACCAAGAGCTGTGGTGTTGGAGTAGGCAAAGCCAGCTAGGGCCCCCCTTGTCCTGCCCATGGTGTGGGTCAGGGACAGGCTCCTCTTCTCCTCTGTGCTGGGATGAACTGCCTAGGGAATGCTATTTCTGACAGCCCGGTCCTAGCCCCGGCTACTGGAAATGGGCGGAGGTGAAGAGGCAAGTGCCAGAGTTGCTTGGGGATGATGGAATTGTGGTGTTTGGCTGTGCCCAGAGGGGCAGGTTGGGCATTTCTGTGTGTCTGAGGACCGGTTTGGGTGCTGGGGAGCCCGGGGAGCCGAGCTCTCAGTGCATTCCCAGCTCACCCGGGGGTGGGAGCTGGTGCAGGGCTCTGGTCGGGCTCGGGGCAGGCCCTGGCCCCGGCACAGACACGCTGGGGTGGTTTGGGGCCGCTTGGGGAGCCGTGGGAGGAGAATGAGGGATGGTGCTGGGCAGAGCGATCGGCCTGTGCTCGTGTCAGCGCAGCCGTGCAGGGCACTGGGATCTGGGTAAAACACCGGCTCTCCTGGTGTTCAGGGAAGCAAGGTCTGTATTTATCCATACATATTTATCCCTACATATTTATCCCTATATTTATCCATATGTTTATCCATGTATTTACCCATGAATTTATCCCTATATTTACCCATGTATTTACCCCTGTATTTTATGAACACTCAAGTGCCATATCCATGTATTTTATGAGCACTTCCAGGGTTGGTGACTCCACCACTGCCCTGGGCAGCTGTTCCAGCGCTGGACAACCCTTCCCATGCTGGGCCAGGAGATGGATTCTGGAAATGCAGACTCCGAGGAGCAGGGGATTAAGGCAGCATTGGATTCCTTTATTCTCCCAGAAGGATAAAGGAGATTTATCCCCAGACGAACCAGAGGTGATCACACTGAGGTCATTAGTGGGATTTCTTCCTTACTCCCACAAATACCCACTGGGGTGACAGAGTTCCCTACAAGGGCGGTGTTGGAAGGAGCTGCTGGAATGTTTTGCTGTTTATTGGGATCCACAGGATGTTTGGTGTCTCTCAGAGCTGTTCCAGGCTCTCCACAGACCCAAACACTCCTCACACTTCTCCTCAGAGTAGAGAGGTTTCCCAGAGTGCTGGTTTTTAATTTCAGATGCTGGGATAACGACACGGCTTCAGGAGGCAGGAGACTCATTGTGCTGTGCCTCAGTCCAGGCAGGGACAACCCCCAGCTAATAAAAACCTCTTTAAAGCACAAGAAGTCCCATTAAACTGATATTATAAAGGCTGCAAATTGAAGCAGGCCTCAATCAGAAAGCAGCAGAATTTAATTCCCCCCCTTACCCATGTGCATGATGATCTCCTTCCTAATTGCCCATCCACGCTTTTCCCACAGAAGTGCTGTCCCGAGGTTGGAGATGGTTCCAGCTTTATGGAGCTTTGATCTTTATCTGCTTTTACTTTTTACAGAGCACAGAACCCGAGAGTGGCAGCTGCTTTCCTCTTGTTCCTCCTGTGGCAGTGAACTGCTCTTCCCGAGACGGCTGCAGGAATTCTCAGGCAGCATAACGTATGGAATGCCAGGCACGCTACAGAATTCCAGTGGGAGCAGCAGGAACTTCTGTTCTTTACTGGCAGGGCTGTGCCATGAAGGGGAGCTCGGAGATATTGGTCAGCTCAGGGAATGAGCCTGGCTCATGGTAAGGAAATTCACTGTGCAGTTACTTTGGGCCCTTTCTCTCCTTCTCCTTCTCCTTCTCCTTCTCCTTCTCCTTCTCCTTCTCCTTCTCCTTCTCCTTCTCCTTCTCCTTCTCCTTCTCCTTCTCCTTCTCCTTCTCCTTCTCCTTCTCCTTCTCCTTCTCCTTCTCCTTCTCCTCCTTCTCCTTCTCCTTCTCCTTCTCCCTTTCTTCCCAACACCAGTTCCAGACCTCAGTATAATCCATGTTCCCACAGCCTGACCTTGCAGTTTTCCCTGTTTAGCAGCCCCTGCCACACTTGCAGCCTCTTTGTCTGGACTTTGTCTTGCTGAAATCTCCCTTTGTTGATCCTTTGCTGCCTCACCTTTTATCCAGCAATAACGTGCAGTGGGTGGAAGCTTCTCAGAATTCCCTCCCTGTTCCACTGGAAACATTCCCAAGTGGAAGCAGCTGCACTGCCCATCAGCACTTGCCTGCTTTTAGGGGTGGTTGAGGCATGAAGGATGCAACAAATGGAGTTGGCTCCAAGGGGATGAAATGCTCCCCCTGAGGCTGCTCAGAGAGCTGGAGCTGAGGAATCCGGGTGGGAATCACTCCAAGAAAAAGGAAGGAAAAGAGAGCAGAGGAACAGGGATGCAATTCCAACCTCTCCAAGGACTGGGATGGGCACATTCACCATCACCATTTAATCTAGACACGATTTCTTCTTTGCCTCTGGCTGCCAGGAGCAGGATGAGCAGTTTAATGAGTTTAAATAGTGAATAGTTTAATTAGCTGGAAGAGACTGGATCAATAGCTGCTTAAACAAACAACTGGATCCCTGTTTCCAAGCTTGGATGTAGTTTTGGAAGGTTCCTGGCAATTTGGCAGGGATTAGTGATGCTGAGAATGTGCTTTTTTGTGGGTTTGGGGCTTTTACTCCTGTTCACGTGGCTGCTCTTTTTCTTGTTGAGTGGAAAACAGGAGGGAAAGAGCAACGACGGAAGGAATTCCACTCTTGCTGCTTCAAGGGATGGATCAGGAAGGGAACAGGCTGCAGGGAATTTGGAGTGCAAACTGAGATCTCTCCGATATTTTCGGCTCAGTCAGTCCATCAGTGCTTGGTGGCTGTTTAGGCCACGTGCAAGGTGAATGATGGTGCACATGGCAGAGCTGCTGGTGGCTCCTTCCCCTGCCCGGCTGTCAGTCACCCTGCAGGGTGCTGGAGCAGCGTGCCAGAGGCCGTGGATCCTATGGATCCCATGGATCCCAGGGGCGTGATCAGGAGCCTGGGCCTGCTGGCCACTCCTTGCTCTCTCTTACCCTGATTTTTCAGCTCTGCAGCGAATCCAGCTTGAGTTTTTCAACCCCCTAGAAACCCAGGGACCTTTCATGTCTGTTCTCAGATCTGGGATTTAAATCCAGCCCTTATCAAAGCACCCCGTGACCAGGCAGGCCCTGAATCCCAGCAGGGATCTGATAAAGAGGGACCTGACATCCTAAAGAAACCCTTTGAAATCCTGCTGGGATTGATTTGTATCCATAATGGAGCCCAGAGCTCTCTGCCAGAGAGAGATGAAGCTGCTCCTTTGCTTTATTATCCTCAGGCCCTTCCCAGCTTTGAGGGAAATTCAGTCCCTCTTCAAGCCCCAAAATCATGGAAAAGCTCCTTTGTATCCTCTCCACAGCCCCTACGTGGATTAATCAACTTTTTATTTGATATGGTGTCATTCTCCTTTTTTTTTCCATAGCTAAAACTCCACGGTGAGCAATCAGAGCAGAAATAGGAAATGCAGGAGTCTTGGATTCCACAGTGGGATTAACTTCCCTTTTCTGCTCTCTTTCAGGACAGGAAAAACCACTGAACTCGCCCCATCTTTGGGACCAAGAGCTTTGGTGCTGGAGTAGGCAAAGCCAGCTAGGGCCCCCCTTGTCCTGCCCATGGTGTGGGTCAGGGACAGGCTCCTCTTCTCCTCTGTGCTGGGATGAACTGCCTAGGGAATGCTATTTCTGACAGCCCGGTCCTAGCCCCGGCTACTGGAAATGGGCGGAGGTGAAGAGGCAAGTGCCAGAGTTGCTTGGGGATGATGGAATTGTGGTGTTTGGCTGTGCCCAGAGGGGCAGGTTGGGCATTTCTGTGTGTCTGAGGACCGGTTTGGGTGCTGGGGAGCCCGGGGAGCCGAGCTCTCAGTGCATTCCCAGCTCTCCCAGTGGTGGGAGCTGGTGCAGGGCTGGGTGACAGCCTCTGGTCGGGCTCGGGGCAGGCCCTGGCCCTGGCACAGACACGCTGGGGTTGTTTGGGGACGCTTGGGGAGCCGTGGGAGGAGAATGAGGGATGGTGCTGGGCAGAGCGATCGGCCTGCGCTCGTGTCAGCGCAGCCGTGCAGCGCACTGGGATCTGGGTAAAACTCCAGCTCTCCTGGCATTCAGGGATGCAAGGTCTGAGGCACTGGATTTACTTGGGGCTTTCCAGGACAGCAGGAACAAGAGGAGGTGTGGTGCCAGAGGTGCGTCCCCTCCGGTTGCATTTCCCTCTTTCCCATTTCCATTTCCTCCTCAGTGCAGGTGTCCCCTGCAGCCCATGAGCACAGGGCCGGTGACAACTCCCTGTCTGTAGAGGGATTCCTTATGGAACAAGGGCAGATGACACTTGTGTGAGGCTTATGACTGTTAGAATTAGACCAGGATGGGTTTAAGGAAAACTAGAATCGTGTGTTAATCTTACTGGTCAATGAACAAATGGAATCCACACTTCTGTAAGAAAAAATAGAGTGTATGGAGCATATAGAAGAAGCTGGTTTTGCCTGCTGCTGCTGCTTGGCTTTATCATGTAACCCCATTCGAACTCTGCCTTCAAGACAGCTGTGAGACCGTGAAATAAAGAACTTAGCAGAACAGCAGCATCCTCTGCTCTTTCACCCTGGTCCAAGAAGGAGGGGTACCCTGTCAAAGGTTCAACACTTGCCTTTCTGACTTTGTTTCTAAATTTCTACCTTTCTAATTTTGTTTGTTTCTAATTTTTTTGTTTGTTTGTTTCTAACTTTGTTTGTTTTCAACTTTCTCCCTTTAGAAATTTGTTTGTTTCTTGTATTTTACCTCTTTCTTTGTTTCTAAATTTCTGCCGTTGTAACTTTGTTTCTAACTTTCTACTTTTAAAATTTCATTTGTTTTTAACTTTTTACCATTCCTCCCAGGGAGGGATGTGTGCAGAATACTAAAACGTGTTAAGTTCTTCATTTTTACATCTATAGGCAAATGCTACTGATGTAGATGTAAATTCATTTTGAAATGAGCCAGCCCTCTCTGTCTACTCTGTCGCATACAGCAATATAAGAAGCTGGGAATAGAGATCAGCAGGTTTTGAGAATAAGGAGCCGGCGTTTTTCTGTAGGAAGGAAAGCAGCAAGCGCCTGGCCCCAGGAGCCGAGACGCTCGGGCTGCAGGAGCTGCAGAGCGCCCGGAGCCGGCTTTTCCCTGTGCTCTGTGCCTGCCCCCGGGCTGAGCTGGGCGGCGCTGCTGCCGCCCGGTGCCGGCTGAGCCGAGAGGGCGGCGGCCTCGGTGACTGCCGAGCGTGGCAAGGAGCGGGAGCGAGCGGGGCGGTGTCTGTCAGCGGAGGGGAGGGTCCCGGGAGCGGCCCCGGTGCGGCCCCGGTGCGCGGGGCGGGCCCGGCCCGGGAGAGAGGGGCGGGGCCCCGAGCGATGGAGCCGCCCCCGTGCCGGGCAGGGCGGGCCCCGGGGCCGGGCGGGGCCGGGGCTCTGGGGCGGGGCCGAGCGGGGCCGGGCGGGGCCGGGGGCGGCTTCAGGGGCGGGGCCGGGCCCGGCTCAGGTGCGCGGGGCCGGGTCCGCACAGGTGCGCGGGGTCCCAGGGCGGCTGCGCAGGGCGGGGCCGAGGTGATTTAAGCCCCCGAAATCGCCCCTGCCGCCATTTGCTCCCTCAGAGCTCGGGGAGGCTGCGGCCGGGCTGGGCTCCCCCGGCGTGGCCCGGGAGAGGCCCCCGCTCCCCCTCTTTCTTCCCCGTCTTTCTTCCCCCTGTTTCTCCTGCCCTTATCCTCCTCCTTCTTCCCCCGCTTATCACCTCTTTCCTACCCCCCCCAGTTTCTTTCTCTCTCCCCCACACCCTCCCTGTCTCTCCCAGCCCCCTGCCTGCCCTCTCCCCAGCGCCCCCCCACCCTCTCTCCCTGCTCCCCTGTGCATCCCCGACCCCCCCCGCCTCCTTTCTCCCCCACCCCTCCTTTCTCCCCTCTCCGTACCCCGCTCCCCAACCCGACTCCCCTCTCTTCCTCCTCCTCTGACCATCATCCCTCCCCCTCACCCGACCTTTCCGTTCTCCCCAACCCACCCCGACTCCTCTCCCTACCCCATCTCATCCCTCCCCGTTCCCTCTTTCCCCCGCAGCCGCGGGGCTCAGGGCGCCGGAGAATAAAGCCCAGAGGGCCGGAGCCCGGCGCCCCTGCCCTCGCTGGAGCCTCGCACGGGGGACCCGCTCGGCGGGTCCCCCGTGCAGTACAAAAACAGCGCCGGGGCTCCGGCTTTCCACACATCACACTGGGGATCCCCTCCTCAGGAGGGGTTCCCGGGGGGGGTGGTGGGTTTTGGGGAGGGTGGTGTGTTGGGGTGGGCCCCCTCCTCAGGAGGGGTTCCCGGGGGGGTGGTGGGTTTCGGGGAGGGGGGTGGGTTGGGGTTGGGGTGGGCCCCCTCCTTAGGAGGGGGTCCCGGGGGGGTGGGTGGGATGGGCCCCCTCCGGAGGAGGGGGTCCGGGGGAGGGGGGTGGGGCGGAGGGGGGACTTTCCCCCCCTCCAGTCCCCGCCCCCTCTCCCGGACCCCCTCCTCCGGACGGGGCTCACCCCGGCCCCCTCCCGGGACCCCCTCCTCCGGACCGGGGCCCCGGGGGGAGGGGGGTGGGGTGGGGGGGTCCGGGCGGGAGGGGCTGTTGGTTTGGCCTGTGGTCTCTATGTCTGTTCATGCCACAGAGTGACGTGACCCCCCTCTGCTTCCCCCCCCCACCCTCCCCGGGGCCCCGGTCCGGAGGAGGGGGTCCCGGGGAGGGGGCTGGGGTGAGCCCCGTCCGGAGGAGGGGGTCCGGGAGAGGGGGCGGGGACTGGAGGGGGGGGGGGGAAAGTCCCCCCTCCGCCCCCACCCCCCTCCCCCCGACCCCCTCCTCCGGAGGGGGCCCACCCTAACCCCCTCCCGGGACCCCCTCCTCCGGAGGGGGCCCACCCCAACCCACCACCCTCCCTGAAACCCACCCACCCCCCCGGGACCCCCTCCTGAGGAGGGGGCCCACCCCAACCCACCACCCTCCCCGAAACCCACCACCCCCCCGGGAACCCCTCCTGAGGAGGGGATCCCCAGTGTGATGTGTGGAAAGCCGGAGCCCCGGCGCTGTTTTTGTACTGCACGGGGGACCCGCCGAGCGGGCCCGGCCCGTGTGGGGCTCCAGCGAGGGCAGGGGCGCCGGGCTCCGGCCCGTGTGGGGCTCCAGCGAGGGCAGGGGCGCCGGGCTCCGGCCCTCTGGGCTTTATTCTCCGGCGCCCCGTGCCCCGCGGCTGCGGGGGAAAGACGGGACAGAGGATGGGAATAAGGGAGCAGAGGGGGTCAAAGAAGGAGCGCAGGTGGGGGGTTCGGGGTGTGCAGGGAGAGGTGGGATGGGGGGACAGGAAAGGAGGCGGGGGGAAGACGAGGACGGAGCACAAGTGGGGGGTCAAGGTGCAGAGGGGAAACGAGGGAAGAGGAACAGGGGGAGGTGGAGGGGGAAGGAAAGGTGGGAGACGGAGGGGGAGGATTGAGGGCAGGTGGGGGGAACTGGGAGGGGAAGGGGAGCAGGGTGAGGGGGCAGGGGGGACCCGGGATGGGGGCGAAGGAACGGTGGAGAAGGGGAGAGAGGGTGGAGGGGTAGGGCAGGGTTGGGGTGTGTAGGGGGACAGGGAGGGGGGATGGGGGGGACCGGGCCGGGGGGGGAGGGAGGGGAGGGCTAGGGGGGAGAGGGGGGGGGGTAGGGGGGGGGTGTAGGGGGTGGGGGAGGGGAGGCAGAGAGGGGAGAACGGAGAAGGGTTAGAAGAAGACAAACTAACACAAATATAAAGGAAAAGAACTACAGAGACATAGAAATATGGAAATACAGAGATCTAGAGCCCGGTCCGGCCACAACCGTTCCCACCGAGCGCCGAGGGAGCAAATAGCGGCGGCGCCGATTCCCGAGGCTTAAATCCCCTCGGCCCCGCCCCGCGCAGCCGCTCTGGGGCCCCGCGCACCTGTGCGGACCCCGCCCTTCACACCTGTGCCAGGCCCGCCCCGCCCCGCCCGCGCCCGTAAATGCTGGCGGATCCGCGCCCGCTCCGCTTTGTGCGGTGGATGTTCATCCTGCTCCTCCCGGGCTGTGGCGGGACCGTCGTTCGGAGCGCTGTGCGGAGCCCGGCACCGGGGGCTGCTCCCGGCGCTGCGCCGAGCCCGAGGCGCTGAGGTGGGAACGGGACCCGGGCCCTGGGATTCGGGGCTGGGTCCTGTCGGTGTCTGCTGGGGGTCCCGGGCCGAGCCGCTTGTCTCTCGGCGGGCGGGGTGCGGCTGCCGGGCTCGGAGAACTGAGGTGGGATGCGGGATGGCATTAGGCATCGGGATCGCCGCGGCTGGCAAGTGCCGCTCCGGGATTGGCGCTGGCGCCGAGCCCGGCGCTGCCGCTCCGGCTGCGGCCAGCGCGGGGCTGGGCTCCCGCCGGAGCTCCGGCTACGCTCCCGCTGCGGCCGTGGGGAGCCGGGGCCGTGCCGGTGCCGGGCCCGCCGGGAGGGCGGCGCTTCCCCGCAGCAGGCGCTGGATCGCGCCTGGAAGCGGCCGGGCCGCGGGGACCGCCCGTGCCCGCCCCGGCACCCCCCGAGGCCGCCGCTCCCTCAGCGCCGCCCGCCCTGTGGGGCGCCCCCTGGCGCAACCGGAGCGCCGGCGCTCCCGGCCCGGCCCCGCCCGCAGCCCCCGCGGGGACGCGGAGCTCCCCCAGCCCCGGCACTGCCGAGGCCGCCGCACCCCCTGCGCACGGCAGCGCCCGCCTCCCCCTGCCCCGGGCCGCTCCCCCGGGGGCCTCCCGCCCGCCGCGGCCCCGCCCAACCAGCGCGCCTGCAGCGGGACGAGCCGCTCCCCCGGCCCGGCCGCTGGCGCCGAGGCCGCTGCTGCCGCTCCTGCTCTGACTGCGCCCGCTGCGGGACCGGGGCCTCGCCGGGGCTCGCTGCTGCTTGAGCCGCTCATCCCACAACTGCCGCTTGACACCTGATGCTCTCCTTCCTCCCCCCCGCTTTCTCTGCGGCTTGCACGCTCCACTGCAAAAACCTCTGGCTTTAAAAGGCCAGGGAAAAATGTTTCCTCTTTATTTCCAGAGCACAGGAGATCCTGAGTGGCAATGGCTACACAAGGACCACCAAGTCGAACCCTTATGTGAATGGCTCCTCTGGCCACTGAACCCACACCTGGGCACTCTCAGCACCCTGCTCCAGCCAAGCCAATCTCAGCTCCTGGCAATGTCCTGCCTGGGATAGGAATGCCAAGTGCCAGCAAGATCATTCCTATGCAAATACAACTCCTTCTTTTATGCTAATGCTGCTTGCCACACCAGCCCCTGTAATTGCCATAGGGCAGAGCTCCATGGCCAGCACCTGATCATGCAACAACACAGGTGAGCAGTTGTGTGACAGCACTGAACTCTTCCCATAACCCTGATTTCCTGCCCTTTCCAGGATTTACCCAACAGCTGTAAAGGTGCTTGTTCCATGGCCCTTTCCAGGGAGAAATGAGCAAGGCAAGTCCTGAGGGTTCACCTGGTCCATGGCCAAAGCTCTTCTGGAGAGGGTCAGGGCTGCTCCTGCCTGCAGAGGGGCCTTTCCCACAGGTGAGTGTTCACAGCCCAAAATCCCAGGGGCTGCTGAGGCCGGGCCAGCTTTTGTGGCCCAGAGCTGCACAGAGCTCTCAGCAACTCCTGCTCACTGCCAGGAGTGTTCCTTGGTGCTCCTTCCGTGTGTCCCAGCTGGCAGGGAATGGGGGGAAGGAGAAGGCCAGGAGGCCCAGGAAGGGAAGCAGCAGCTCTTGTGCTTTGGATTTGCAGAGAGGAGCTGTGCCTGCAGTGTCCTGCCCGTGGCACACAGTGTGCCAAACACACATCCCAGGAACGGGCACTGGGCTGCCCGGGCAGCGCTGGGATGGACATGGATAAAGGGCTGCCCGCGGCCCCTCGGCCAGGGGCTGCTCTGAACAGGCACCCAGAGATGCTTCAGTCCCGACAGACCCCACTGACACCCCAAAAATGCCCCAAGGAACAGCTGGCACTGGGGAATGTCAGCATGGGCTGTTTGCAGAGGGGTTCAGACAGCAATTCCCAGTGCTGACCTCCCACACACCTGCCAGCTATGTCCCAGCCACCCAAAATGCCTTCCCTTCCAGCCTGAGGCCATCATCCCTCAGCAGTGTTAAAGCCAAGGCAAGCTTCCCCCACAGCAATGAAATGCCAAGCAATGCCCTCAGAGATGCCTTCAAATGAAAGGTCAGAGTCAGAGAAATCTCTTTGGATTGAGTTGGGAGTTTTTGGGGAGCCAGCTGGAACTGCACAACTGATGGAAAGCTTTCCCAGGTGGCTCCCACTGCAGGTGCCCTGAAGGCAGGGATGTGCATCCCTTTCCTGAGGGAAAAGAACTTGCAGAGGCCACTCCTGAGGCTCTGGAATGAAATCAACTCCTGCAGGGAGAGAAGTCCTCCCGTGGGCACAGGGGCTGCCTCAGCACGGGCTGGGAGCATGTCCAGCCAGCGCCTGTTCCTGCTTTCAAATATCACCTGGAGCCCCAGCTCGGGGGGTGCAGGCAGCTGAATTCCAGGGAACTCTGTCAGGTGCCCCCAGGGACATTGGGGGGGGGGGGCTGGGGGATGAGGGTTACAAACAGCAAATTCTATGGAACATGAAGCTGTCCTTGCCCTGACCCTGCTGAGCTTCCCTGGAAGCTCTGCTGGGTCCTGACACAGCTGGTGTTAAATAGGCAGCTCTGCATGGGAATATCCATGCTCCAGGAGGCGCTGGGAGGCTATGCCAGTGGCAATTCAGCAGGGAATTCAGGGCTTTGGGTAGAATTCATCTGAACTAGCAAAGCCAACCCCCAAATCTGCCCACCACCCAGGGAACAATCTTTGTGCTGCCCTGGCAGCCAAAGCCCCTGGGCTGGGAAATGTCAGCAGGCAAATGGATGGAATGATCTAAATGCCAGCAGCCCCCAAAGGGACAATGCCATCACCTCCCTTTGCTCCCAAAGTGTCCACTGTGTTCCCCACAGGTACCCTGAGGATGCCAGGGAGGTGCCTTTGCCCACAGTGCCTTTCTCCTGCCCCTCTCCAGCCTGAGGCCTCTTCTCCCTTCCCTGCCAGCTGATGCCAAGGAAGGAAGACACAGTGAGTGCTGAGTTGACCTCCAAATAGTCCTTCCCTCACCTTGAGATGACCTGAGATTTTACCCCCAAAATGTCCCCATCTGCCTCCTTCTGAGTTCCTCATTTTTTACAAGGAAGCATTCTTTCTCTGCTCTGGAGATTACCACAAGATTTGCCCCCAAAACTTTCCCCACCTGTCCACTACCTCTTTCCTCATTTCCACCTCAATCTTTTCATTCTTTGCCCTACAGATGCTTTCAATTTTTACCCCTCTGAACTTCCCTACCTGTCCATAAGTGATTACCTCAGTTTACCCCATCAAGTGCATTCTCTCTGCTACAGATCACCTCAGATTTTACCTCCAACATTTTCTGTACATCTCCACCACTGACTGAGTACTTTATTTTTACCTCCAAATACTCATTTTCTACCATGGAGATTCCCTCAAGTGTTACCTGCCAGATTTACCCACCTGTCCACAGCAATTCCCTCAGTTTACCTCAGGATGCTCCTGCTCTCTCCTAGAGATGACCTCACATTTTACCCCCTCAGTTTTCCCTACCTGCCCAGTTCTGATCACCTCCTTTTTACCTCAAAACATGAGTTCTTTCTTCTACAGATGAACTCGGATTTTATTACCAAAATGTCTATTTTGTCCCCTGTGCACTGACTAGATTTTAAAACCCAAACCACGCAGGTTATGTCTGTCTTACCCCCAAAATGTTCATTCTGTCCCCTACAAATTAGGTCAGATTTTTTCTCAAAACCACTTGTGGTTCCTACATAATTACCTCAGGGTTTGCCCCCCACATTCTACCTCATCTTGACTACTGATCACCTCATTGCTTCCTCAATATGTTCATTCTTTGCCCTACAGATCTTCCCAAGTTTTACACCCCAAATTTCCTTGCCTAGCCCCAGTGATTGCCTCAGTTCATGTCAGTGGTCACACTCTCCCTAGAGATTACCTCAAGTTTAACCCCCAAAATTTTCCTTAACTGTCCACAACTTATTACCTCATTTTTACCAAAAAAGATTCATTCTCAACCTTTAGATCATTTCAAGTTTGACCCCCCAAAATTCCCCTACCTGTCCACTACTGATTCCCTCATTCTTCCTTCAATATTTATTTCCTTTCTACCATGTAGCTTCTATCAAGATTTACCCCCAAAGTTTTCCATCTGTCTACTACTGCTTACCTCATTTTTACCTCAAAATGTTCTTTCTACAGCTTATTTAATATTATTTTTACACAAGTTTCCCTATCTGCCCACAACTGATTCCCTCATGTTACCTCAGTATGTTCATGCTCTCCCCTAGAGATTAGCTCAGATTTAGCCCCCAAATTTTCCCCACATGCTCAGTACTCATCACCTCCTTTTTCCCTCCAAGTGTTCATTCTCTGCTCTTGAGACTTTGTCAAGTTTGGCCTCCAAAATGTTCCTTCTTTGTCTACTACTGAGTACCTCATTTTTGCTCCAAAATATTCATTCTGTCCCCTACAGATTACATCAAGTTTTACCCCCCAGTTTTTCCTTCCTGTACAATATTAACTCTTTTCTGCCCCAAAAATGTGCATTCTTTCCCCTAAACATCACCTCAGCTTTTCCCTCAAAAATGCCACCTTGCTCTGCTTGACATCACCTCCCATTTTCCTACACAAACAATTCTTGTGTCCCCTCTCAGTCACCCCAGGTTTTCAGCTGAAAATGTCTCCTCTGTCCCCTCGAAGTCATCCCAGGTTTTCCCAGTGAGGAGCTGCAAGGAATTCAGGCAGGGCCAATGACACCAGGGAACAGCTGTAAATTCAGAGGCAGAGAGAGAAGATCTACCAGGAAAGGGGAAAGGTTCAGAAAACATTTCTGCAATTAATTAATAATTATTTCCAGTTCCCCACTGAGAAGAACACAACCTCACAGCTGTTAAGGCCTGACAGTTCCCTGCAGGGAGAGCTCAGCCCATGTGCCCAGAGGCAATCGCAGCATCTGCAAGAAAGAAAGAAGCAGCAAAAGGTGATTGCTTCTCTTTCAAAGTTATTTCAAGTGCTCACACCCAAACCCACCTTTGCTCTTGATTCTGGCCAGGTGCATGGTGAGCAGTGGGCACAGGTCATGTCATCCATGCTGGTGTGAGTGATGCTTTCTGGGGGAAAGCAGCTGATCTCCAAAGTTCCCTTCCTGCCCTGTGCCTGATCTGCACAGGAGAAAACCTCTTCCAGGAAGGGATTGTGCTCCCTCTAATGCCATTTGCCCAGTCTGTTCCATGGGGATATTGCCAGCCTGGGGCAGCAGAGGCACACGCAGCTCTCAGCACTCCCTGCTCCAAGCACAGCTCTGGGCTCCTTTGCAGACTGCCTCTGCCATGGGGTTTTCTCCAGGAGAAGCCAAGGAATTGCTCCTGGAAGGGTGCGCAGATTAAGTTATCCCAAAGGGAAGCAAAGAGTAAGTACTCCAGGAAGAGCCCTTGGGATCTGCTGGGCTGAGGTGGGAAGGGGACATTCATTCCCTGCAGGGCCAATACACAACAACCTCCAAGCCAAAGCACAGACTGGCAGGTGGGGTCTGACAGCAGCACTCTGACAAACCTCCTTGTCATTCTTCCCTGCAGTGACTTTTGCAAGCAAACTCTGAAGCTGACAAGCCCAGAAGCTCCATCCAGCCACTCTGGAAGGAAAGGATACTCCCAGGGATGAGGCACATTCCCAGCAAACTCTCCCAACACAGCCTGGAGGCAGCGCTGGAGCTCGGGTGTGGGGCTGGGAAGGGCTGCCAGGAGCACGCAGCCCCCAGGTGGGGTGGCAGCGGCAGCAGCAAATTCCCACAGGCTGATGGCACAGCAGAGAGACAAAGGCCAGCAGTGCCCACGGGAGGTGCAGGGTTAATTCTGCTCCCTGCCCTGCCCCATCCCTGCAGGAAATCTCCAAGGGGGAGAGAAACTCTCAGGGTGCCCAAAATGCAGCATCTGTCACCCTGATCCAGCTTCAACTCAGCATGGGGGGCCAAACTCCCCCCACAGGTAAACACTGAGCTGACCTGGTCAGTCTCAAACACAGCCCCAGTTCTCACCTTCAGCCTGCTCCTGGGGCTGCTGCCACATTCCTGACAAGGAGCCCCTTTGGACAGGGCTCTCTCTGTGTCTCAGGTGCTGGGCACTGCAGGGACCAGGGCAGCCCCCTCTGGGGACAATTGGGGATTCATCCCACACCATGGGCAGGACCAGGGGCCCTCCAGTACAGGCTGGTGGGGCCAGAGCCCCTTGGGTTTGGCTGCTCAAACACCAAAGCTTTTGGCAAAGATGGGACAAGTTAAGTGGGTTTTCCTGGCCTGAGAGAGAGAAGAAATTGTTGAAATTAAGCATGGCAATTAAGTCCACTGTGGAAGTCAAAGGCTCCTGGCTTTCCCATTCCTGTTCTGATTGCTCACTAGAGGGTTTTATCCATAAAAAAATGAGAGGTGGCACCAAATAAAAGAGCTCTTTTTCAACATTTTTCCCCTACTTACTTTCATACCTAAAAAGGATGTCCATTTTTTCTTAGTGCATTCTTTGCCTAATTTTAACAGAATTGTTTTCCTTCCAGGCCCCACTTGTGGGTTCTTCACTCCTTTGCCATTGGACTTTGGACAAAGGAAGAGAAGCATCTGCTCCAAACGGGTGTCATCCTATGGGGAACACCCCCTGTACCAGCCCCAGCCTGGGCCAAGCACGCTGCCTCACTCTCCCCATTCTGGATGCTGGCTCCAATCCAGTCTGAGTTTTCCCCTGTTTTCCATGTCTAAGGACAGGAACTTGTCCTGGTCAGGGTGTAAGGCCTTAAACTGCACCTTGATCTGGGGGGCTGGGACTGGGATTCCAGCAGGGAATTCATTGTTTTACAAATAAAAGTTATTCCAGGGAGCTGCTGCTTCACCACACAGTGTCAGCAAAAGAGAGAGAACACCAAAGGTGTATCCAAAAACAAGGATGGAATGATTCCTCCTGCTTTGAGTGGGATCAGGGCTTATGCTGCCCTGGAATGACAAAGAACTTCTCCCTCAGCCCCCTAGAAAGCCATCAAAAAGCCAAAGTGCAGCAGGGAAGGAAGGAAAGGCACCTGCTGGGGACAGCACAGCTCCAGCTGCTCATGGGGACTGGGACTGAGTCTGGAGCCAAAAGCCCCTTCCCAGGCTGGAGGGGCTTGCCTAAAGCACCACCTCTGGGAAGCAAAGGGCTATGGAAGAAATGGAGTGGGAATTTACAATAATAATCATAATGGATCGGGAAAGAGCAACAACAGAAGCAACAATCATTCCAAGGGAGCAGGAGGGATGCTGAGCTTTAAACAAAGTTTGAGTGAGGCAGCAGCTCCTGGCAGTTCTAACCCACAGCTCCAGCTCTGCGATTCCAGGAGCACTGCAAGCTCCTCCTGCCCAGTCCCTGGCTTTGCCTCCTGCCAGTACTCGGCACCTCGGGCACGGGTGGCTGCGAGTGCTCCAGTGCTGCTGCCCCGAGGGAGCGGGAAAATGGCCACTAAACCCCTTCCCACTGGGCTGGCTCTGAGCTCTGGCTGGGGAAAACATTTGGCACCCCTGGCATTTCAATGCAATCAGTTTCCATCACTTTGAAGATGCACTGAATAAACCCAGGGCACATAAGTAAACCTCTCCCCATAAGGAGAGCCCCAGGGAATACACAATTCTTCCTATGCCTGGCCAAAGAAACCAGGAGCCAGGTTTTGGGGAAGAGACTCCAGACTCTTATCTCCTTCCCTGGCTGTAAACCACTTGCAGAGGCTTTGGAGTTCATACAAGCTTGTCAGGATTTGGCTACTTCATTTAAATTCTATTCAGATACTGGAATGGAAGTGTCCTAAAGGCACCTCACTCAGACTTTAAGCCCTCTACCACCAAAGAATTTAGATGCTCTTTTCTTAGGAACACCCCACCTCTGCTTCTTTAGGTGTCTCCATGTGGGACATCAATTAAATGCGGACAAATTTTAGAATGCAGCTTCCAAGTCAAGTTACCTGCTAGGAAATTACTCCAGCTCTCTGGCACCTTGGGCTGTTTTAAACACAGCCTGGCCCTTCATGGCTGAGGCTCTGAGCTACACAACTTGTGAGCTGGCAAGTAACAGCAGCTGAGGTCTCATCCCAGCTGTACACAAAAACAGGGAGTGGGGGCTGCACTTGGATACATGCAGGCAGGGTTGGGCCCCTTCTGAAAGGTTCAATCCCTGTTTTTCAGAGACTCAATCAGGGATAATGACATTTTAGCAAAGCTCTCTTAAGGCACGTGAAAACCCGAGCAAGAAAATGGAATCAAAGCCTTTGTTCCACTGGCCTCACGCCCCAAATTCCAACGGGACAGACAAGTCCCTCTCCTCGCAAGGCAACGTCTCCTACCTGGATCTGTGCCTTCCCCAGCCTTTGGTGGCCGTTGTCTCCATCCTCCCACACCTCCTCATCTTCCTCCTCAGCAGGCCTGGCTTCCTCATCCTGCAGAGCAAGCACAGGGACACTCACCAGCCTGCTCATCCCAAACCTGGGCAGCAGGGATGGACTGCTGGGACCCCCTGGACAGTCACCCCTCTGCTGGGCACCATCCCTGCTCTGCAGTCCATTCCCGTTCCTGGCCTGGCATCTCCTTTGAACAGGATGTTAAACCACAACCACTTGCTCTGCTGGGTTTTGGGACATCAGAGACTCCTCCAAGGCAGTGGACAAAGCTCCTGTTCCCACAGCCTCTGCCTCCCAAAGCCCTGCTAGGGCCAGGCAGAGCAAGGGAAACCCCTCAGTTCCTGCTGGAAATTTCCTCTTGTGCCCGTAAACCCAGGGAAATCGTGGCTGCCCCATCCCTGGAAGTGTTCAAGGCCAGGCTGGCCGCAGCTTGGAGCACCCTGTGGATGGAATGAGGTGATCCTTAAGGTCCCTTCCCACCCAAATTATTCCGCCATTCCAGGATGATTCTGTGATCTCTCCCTGCATTTATTTTGCATCGTTTCCTCTCTAATCTGAATTCCCAAATCGAAATGATTTTTTAAAGAAATCATTTAAAATTATCCCAGGAATAAAAAGGGGTGCATCAAACATACAAGAATCATTCCTACCTCCATCAAATCATTGTTAATTGGAAGCCTATTTCCTCATCTCTGTCCTTAGTTTTCCTTTCCGAGGAAACCTTATGATCCCACAGTTTCTCCAAGAGATTTACTGGGATTGCAGAAAGGTTTGCTTTGTCAGGGAGGCAAGGGGGTTTACAACACTTGTTCCTCTGCATCTTTATCCTTTCACCAGCTTTCCCCTGGAACGGTGCTGCAAGAGAAGTTCAGAATTACTAGAAATGGATCAGGTTCACCTTTTTTCCTCATTCTTTTCCAACGACTTCCAAATTCTTGGAATTATCCTCAAATGAGGCCTAGCAAGCTACTGTGAAAATATCAATCAGAGGAACATCTTGACAAGAGAAAACCACATCCAGCAGCAGCCAAAACAATGCCACTGCTATTCTTACCTGGTCTCCAGGTGCTCCAGCCAGAGCTCCCAACACCCACTGCCATTCCATGGGGGTGAGGAGGCAGTTTTGGACGTGTTCTTTGCCACGGGATGGGATAACAGAGCCCAGAGGGTCTTTGTGTCCCTTCCAAGCCACCCCATGATTCCATGATACCATCAGCACCTATACCAATTCCATTCTGGAAAGCCCAATTCCATTCCTCCCATCAACTCAGAATTTCTCCCTTCCTCTCTCTGCTCCACATCAGGCATGTGTTGCCACAGGCATGGGATGCCTCAGCACTGCCTGGGAATGCCACTCAAGGCTGCCCTGGTGGCCTCAGTGCTCCAAAATGCCCAGCTGGCTCCCGTTCCAGTCAGGAATGTCCCAAACAGCAGCGTGGGGTGTGCCCTCTGCCATCCCACCATTGGGGCAGCTCCCATAGAATGTGACCGACTTACTGGGTTTGGAATTCCTGGCTTAAAAGTCAGGTGGTGGAATATCCTCTCCTGGGAATATCCAGAAGACCAGAAGGCTCCCTGGAAGCCACAGGTCAGGGACAGAGTCAGATGAACGATCCTGAACTGGTTTTCAGGGGATGCATCCCCAGCCTGTGGCTGCAAAAACTCCAGAGCTGTTCCTTCCCCTTGGGACAGCCAGGGAAAACATCCCCAGCATGGATTTCTGACAGGAAAAACCTCACTGCTCCAGGCTACTTGGCTCCTCCCAAATCCAGGCCAGCACTCCAACAGGCTCTAAGGACAAAACAACAGCAAAGACCATCTCAGGGCACACGCCACGAGCTGGGCGTCACATTCCTCACTGGAACTGGGCTGTTCCCACATCCCTGGGACAGTCGGGAGCATCCCCCGTTCCTCACTCTTCCATTCAGGACAAAGAGACAACAGAGCTGTCAAACAGCCAGTGTGTAACCCCAACAATCCAGGGAAAACCACCTTGCTCTGGGGAGAAACATCATGCCCAGTTATGGAAAAAGCCAAAGAGCAGTACTGGAAACACTCCCGGGCATGGAGGCTCCCAGCTCCGGAAATGCAGCTCACAGGCTTCTTCCCATGGGAACCCCAATCTTGCCCGGGACTGGGCTCAGGGAGAAAGTCCTGCCCATTCCACCACTCTGGCACAGACACCCCAGGAAGGTGTCCCTGACCATGGCAAGGGGCTGAACAGGATGGTCTGTAAGGTTCTTGCCAGCACAGACCATTCCAGGAGTTTAAGGTGGATTTGAGCAGCTCCTGGGGACATGAACACCACCCACACCTCCCACCTGGCTCAGCCCAGAGTCCATCCAGCACTCACAGAGAGCTGCTGGGAGCTGAAATTCTCCCTGCTCCCCCTGCCTGGGAAACCCTGCCTCCAGCTCCTGGGAAAGAGGAGCTGCATCCTGCTGGGTGCCCCTGGCTCTGGGCAGCTGCCGCCTTCAGGCGGGGGGATGGCTCGGGAAGCTCCGGTGACTGTTCCACCTCAATGATTTTGTGTTTTCCTGCATTTCCCTGGGCTGGAGGGGAGCAGGGGGTGCGGTGGGAGTGCGGGAAGGCAGCGGCGGGGAGGGCAAGGAGTGGGGCCGGGCACCGCACGGCGCAGGGGGGCTTCTGCTGGCACTGGAGGGGCGCGACCGTACGGAGGCGTCCCCGCCGCTGCCGGCCACTGCCCACGGGGCTCCTGCCCGCCCCCGGCGCCACTGACCCCACACCCCGTGTCCCCACACTGGGAACCACCACGGAAAATCATGCTGGAACCTCTAATCCTGAGCCCGAGCCTTGACCTTTTATCCCCTGACCTTTGACCCCTTGACCCATTCCTTGACAACCCGAGCTTTGATCCCTTACCTTTGACCATCCAGCAAGTGGCCAAGATGCCCGCGGGTGGCTACGCCAGCGAGTAGGTGAAATGGAGACCGTGGCGATCGTGCCAGACCCGAAGGCGAGCTCCTCGGGCAAAAAGATCCACGATGATGTCGAGACTCAAAGGCCGATGACAGAGATGGGTGGGAACTGCCCTGCCCAGCAAAGGCTCGGGTGATGCTGAGGAGAAACCCTCTCCCTTTACTTCCAAGGGGCCCTCCCACAACAGCCCTCTCCTCTAAGCTAACTTCCAATTGCCTCCTGGAACTCCAAAGGCCTTTCCCTTCTCCCAACCACCGCTCCCAACACTTAGCTTTCTGAAGACAAACGGACAAAATCCATCCTTGGCAGAAAAAATGCATCAGCACCTCAGATGTCAACACGTTCCCCACGGTCCGCTTTGGCAGCTGCGAAAGATGGAGAACAAGGAGAAAATTCAGCCTCTGACAACACATGCCAAAAGAGACCCCTTCCGCAAGGCCCCCTCCCTCGAAACTGCCGAGGCTCAGCGCTTACCTGCTCTCTCCAAACTTCAGCTCCACACCTGCTCACGGTACCTAAGACAACAAAACAGAAAACGTCACTGTTGCCCTCCAGAAGAGCATCCCCGGGCTACTCCACACCACTGCCCCGGCTCACCTCAAATCCTGATCTGACTCTGGAGGTGGCCAGGACAAACCTGCACAATGAAAAGGGACACACTCAGCACGCTGCCATAGACCACTGGCCTATCAGCCACCCCACCTAAATGCCAACTCACCTGCTCGCCTCTGTCCCTTGGCACGCCCAGGGCAGCAGCAGCACCTGCAGAGAAGCAAAGCAAAAACACACAAAACATGCTGAGAGACTGTGAAACCACAGCCTCCCTGCTCCGACTGAAGTACACCACACCTATACCTTAGGCTTGCACGCTCCAGCATCCAGGGCCAGGACATCCTGCAAGTGGACCACCTAAAACACACAAACAACAACGGATGCTTAGAGCTGCTCCAAAAATTGAGACCGAGGCCGTAACAACTCATTCTGTCCACCGGTCACTGCTCACCTCGCTCCATCGCCCCTGACTGCCAATATCCGGCATTACTTCCAAAAAAAAAAAAAAGACATGGAACAATGCTGTAACATAGTAGCATGACATAGGCCAGCAGGACTGCAGAGAGGGGCAGAGAGGGAAAGCTGGCCAGGATCTCGTTCCCAGCCCTGAGCAGGGGCTTTACTGGCCTGACTGTCCTGTACTACCCGAGCTCTGGGGACAATGAACCAGGCTCAGTCCCTGCCTCACCACTGGCACCCTGAAATTCTGGCACTGCAAGAGTCAGGGGAGGCTTCAGCAGTGATTTCAGCAAGGTCAGAGCTGCTCCCAGCAAAAGCTGTTCTTAGACTACTCCTGGCAGAAGAACCCAGAGTACCTGCCACTGCAGGATGCTTGTGACTTCCAGGTGGAGGAGAAGGGTGGAAACAATCCAAGATGAAGACAGAATGATGAACACAGCAAAGAGGATTTCTGTATGCTCTGCACTGTTTTGTCACGTTCAGCCCTTCCTGGGCTGTTCTCTGCTTGTTGTTCTCAAGATCAACATCTCCGACTAAGGGCGGGTGATGTGAATTCCAAGGAAGTACAATTCAATTCTCCCCTAGATCTTTCCCTAAAGTACAAGATACTGATTCACCTCCCTTCCCACCAGAGTCAATCAAAGACTATCCAAAAACGTAAATTATGATAATGCGGAATCTGGTCTCCATTAGAAAAATTAATGTAGTATTTTTTATCAGAGCTTTGGTTAAATGTAACAACGCAGGAAGTGCCTGTGCTCAGGTTATTGGAGAGTGCGAGGTTTTCTCATCGCATCAGCCCTGTCAGCTGACAAATGTGGCTGTGCACTAAGGCACAAAGCACCGACGTTTGCACACTGCAGCTGGAATCTGCTATCTCTGTGTGCAGACACAACCACTGCTCATCACAGATAAACCCACAAGGGCTGCTCCAGCACTGACTTACCTGGGGAAAAACCAGCACTAAGAGGAGCAAAATAAAAAGCATGGGAGTAGTAGTTTCACCCTGAGCAGCTCCGTGAGATGGGCAGGAATCAGAGAATCCCCTGAGTAACTCTGAACTTGCTTTTCCTGATCACCTTTCACAGAATCCATAGCAGCAACCCATGAACATCCCGTGTGTAGGTTTATTCCAAAACCCACTCGCAGAAACATCAGGATATTGCACCTAAAGCTGCCTCTGCCAGAGGGAAGCAAGAGCTGGGGCTGGGAGAGGAAACAGGCAGGAACTTGCTCTCAGGAGAGGCAGCACGTGGGCTGCTGGCACTGCCAGCAGGAGGACGCAGGTGGGAGCAGGTAAAATTCCAATACAAAATGCAACTGGGGAATGTGACGGTGCAGAGGCTGTAGGTTGGCAGTCTAAGACTTTGGGGTTTATCACAGCTCTGCAAAAGCACCGAATTTTGCCAGCAGATACCACTCATCCTCCTCAGGACAAGCTTCCAAGAGTTCATCTCTCAATTTGTGCCCCAGTGTGGGCCAAGTGCTGGTGGAGCCTGGGCTGGCACCCAGAGCTCTCACCCCAGCTGGCACCCCCAGGCCTTTCCAATGTGCCACTGCCACCCAAGTCACAATGGTGGGGCCTGAGGAAAGGAAGGAATGAGGAGGGACTTAGGACACAATCCTGCCCTTCAGACAGGCAGATTTACCTGTGCTCCAGTCTCAAGGGGGCTCTCAGTGGATAACTCAAGCATCCCGCGTGGGACACTGGGGCCAAGGAGCAGCTGGAGGCAGCTCTGTCACCTGGGCTACCTGTGTGTAGCCATATTTAGCAATAACTGAATTGATTGAAATAAAGGGTAAAAGCTTGACTCAGCCTGTAACTTTCACCTTTCTTTCAAGTGCAAAAAGAAGCAGAAAAATCCATTCATATTGATGCTTTCCAGCTATGTCTCTTTCAGATTCCCAGGTATTCATCCCCTCACAGAGTTTTAGCGGTGACACAGAAGAAAGTTCTTTGCGTGCTGCCAGAAAAACGAGATTTCTCCCATTTTTTATTTTCACACCTAAAGTATGAAAACATTATCATCACACAGAATAGTTCTGCACACTCTCCTCTGGGCAAGGGGAAGATTCCCTGATAGGCAGATTCCAACCCCTCCTGTCCATATTTACATCCCTAAGGCCTCAGACCCTCTGTAGGTAACCACGGGGTTCCCAGGTGAGAGGAGTCACTGTGAGAACAGAATTAAACCCCAAAGCACCTCTGAGGAGACAGCGCCTGACTCTGGGAGTGCCTCCCTCTCGCGTGGAAGGTGTGGCTTACTCAGGAGTTACTCCAGGAGTTCCTACTCTGCCCAGGCCAGGCCTGCTCCGGACACTCCCCATGCCCTCAGAGCCACAAACCCAGCTCAGGGCTGGGCTCAGAGCTCCAACACCACCAGGAATGAGCACTCCCTGAGCCCCCTGCCCTCCCAGCCCTGCTCTAGGCTGGGCAGGCACTGAGGGGCTCACTGACACCTCCAGGGTGGCTCTTTAAAGGTGGTGGCACAGGTGCTCCACAGCAGACCTGTGCCAGACCCAACTTCTCCACGGGCAAGGAAGAACCTCCCAAAGCAGGTGACACAAAAAGCTCTGGTGTGGCCCAGGGACTGCTCAAGGTCACAACCAAAATTAGTTCTGAGCTCAGGGTGGTGTCACTTCAGTTCCCTGCCACTGCTGCCACTTCCTGCCACCTTCAGCTTTTGCTCCAGGCACCAAAATATGATTTTTTCAAGGCCAGCCCATCTAAACTATCTGAAATTGCAGCCTGGCCGATCTCGGGAGCTCCCACACTCACTCATGAGGATGAAGTGACAGACCAGCAGTGAGCACTTCTCCCTCTTCCAGCCAAGCTGTGAATTGCTCCTCCCTCAGCTTCAGCAACCACTTTTCGTGCCAGTTCCTGAAGAGAATCTCGTGCTGAACATCCATCACTTTTTCAGTGCAGAGCATTTGGCTTCATCCTCAAGCCCTAGAAACACTCAGCTAAACCAGCTCTAAAACCTGATTAAACTTGCATCCTGCACAGCACAATGAACTTGGACTTGGGCAGGAATCAGAATATCTGGGAATGAAGAGAACCCAAGAGCTCGGAGAGGTTTGCTTTGCCCTTGTCCTGCCTTGGGCTCCTGGCTCTGCCACAGCAGTTACAAGAAGCAGAGCAGCGACCTCCCCTCCCCTCCTCATCAACACAAACCCCCAAAAGCAGAGTTTGTCTCTCTCAGACCCACCTTGAGCTGTGTCCGCAGCAACAACGAGGCTGTTGAAAGCAGCAACCCCACAGCTCGGCGTCTGCAGGGCTGCACCCTCTCCATCCTACAGCCTCTCCATCTCCCCACAGCTTGGAGTGATCTGTTCTCCCAGTTTAGAGAAGGTGACACCAACCTCACTTTGGTTTGGGTACAAACTCTGTGGCAGACACTGAAGGCAAAGGAAGACGAGGCCTTGGTGGGAAGGGACCTTAAAGCCCATCCAGTGCCACCCCTGCCAAGGGCAGGGACACCTTCCACTGTCCCAGGCTGCTCCAAGCCCCAGTGTCCAGCCTGGCCTTGGACACTGCCAGGGATCCAGGGGCAGCCACAGCTCTCTGGGCACCCTGTGCCAGGGCCTGCCCACCCTCACACGGAAAGATTTCTTCCATGTATCTACTCTGAACTGAAGTTTAAGTATCTAAGCTCAAGTTTAGTTATTGCTGAGCCTCTGCTGAAGATAACTGAGACACCATAGTAGGAGAGAAAGGAAACAGGCCTGTAGAACAAACCACAGGCGAGTAACAAACCAAAATGATGTGGCCAAGAACAATTATTGCCACAGAAAAGAAACCTCAGTCACCAAAAACTCCAGTCTATTCCTACATCCTCACCCAGGGGGACTCCAAACACGACACTGCAACTCATGCTCCTCCCAGCTCCACACACACATTGCTGGGACCTCTTGCAAGCTGCTCGAGCTCTCTCCACGTGCCAAATCTGCCCATGGCAGAGGTGCTGCTTTCCTGGCTCAGCTCCCAAGACTCAACTCTCAGTATTTCCGCCCTCAATACTGTAAATTTCTGGTGATCTGGAGCAAAGATTTCTGGCTTGCTGTGTGGCTTCTCACACAGAACCTGACCCCAGGGGCTCAGTCTCACTCTCTCCGTGTTTGACACAAGTCATAAAGCAAGAACTGCAAAGACATTTCGAGGCAGTATCAGGGGCCTGAGACAGCTTTTGAGATCAAAGTTGAAATCTACTGTTTTCTTTCCTTGCTGTTAAACTGTACTGGAGTCCTGGGGGCACTTTTGGGCGCCACAGTATACAAAAGATACAAAGCTGACAGCATCCAAAGAAGGGACATGGGGATGGGGAAGGGTGTGGAAGGACCATGAAAGAGCTGCTGAGGGCACTGGGTTTGTTCTGGTAGAGAAGTGTGAGGTCAGAACACATCAGGGGCTACAGCTCTGATCTCCGCTCCCTGGGACACAGACAGGACCCAGGGAGCAGCTGGAGCTGGGCCAGGGCAGGCTCACGCTGAGATCAGGGAAAGGCTCTTCCCCCAGAGGCTGCTGGGCACTGCCCAGGCTCCCCAGGGAATGGGCATGGCCCTGAGGCTGCCAGAGCTCCAGGAGCGTTTGGACAGCGCTGCCAGGGATGCCCAGGCTGGGGCTGTTGGGGGGTCTGGGCAGGGACGGGGGTGGGACTGGGTGATCCCTGTGGGCCCCTTCCAGCTCAGGATATTCCAGGATTGTCTCACTCCCCAACAGGGGAGAGTCTGCTCTCACACAGAGCTGCAAACACACTGTGCAGGAGGCAGCAAATGACAACAATTGACATTGATACATTAATAAAGCCAAGATATTAAGCAAGCCAAAAGATAAATTTTCCCTTTTGTTCCTGACCAACAAGACCTGTCCCAGTCCCAGTCCAGCCACTAAGCAACTCCAGTGTGACACAGGGACTGTCTCACACCTCGAGGCCGACACACAACAGCAGCACAGCACCGGGAGTTTAATCACGTTTCCCTCATTAGAGGAGACAATTAATGACCGCTCAGGTGCACAACCACTCCTGCAGAGCGCTTCACTAGACCCCGTTTTGCAAGAACTCCCCCAGGCTGCAAAGCCCCATTTGCCAGGGACCTGAGAGAAGAATTCGGTAGTTTTAAAGGAATGTCAGGAACTAGGAATACACCTGAGTGTAGGAACCGAGAGTGCCGAGAATATTTCTCGGTTTCCATCTCGCCCGATCCATCTGTTACGGCGCAAGGCAGAGGCAGGTCCCTACCTCCCGAGCCTGGGGTCCTCCCATCAGATGAGCCATGCGCGCGGCCAGGGGCGGTCCCGGAGCTTCCATCGGGCCCTCCCGCTATCCCCATGCGGCCCGGGGTCGCGGCCGCTTCCGCGTTTGAACGGCGGCGCCTGCTGCTGACGTCATCACTCCCGCCGCTTCCATCCCGGCCTTACTTCCGCCTTCGGGAGCCCTCGCTTCCACGCCTGCGCGGCGCGGCATCGGCCGCCCCTCCTCAGTGCCGGTTACCCCGGCAACGCCGCTCGCGGCTCGAGCCGCTCCTGGCCCGGCCCCGGCCCTGCCCGGGACGTCAGCCCCGGCCCCGCTGCCAGCCCAGCCCCGGCCCCGCTGCCAGCCCAGCCCCGCCCCCGCTGCCAGCCCAGCCCCGGCCCCGCTGCCAGCCCAGCCCCGGCCCCGCTGCCAGCCCCGCCCCCGCTGCCAGCCCAGCCCCGGCCCCGCTTCCAGCCCCGCCCCGGCCCCGCTGCCAGCCCCGCCCCCGCTGCCAGCCCAGCCCCGGCCCCGCTTCCAGCCCCGCCCCGCTCCCGCTTCCAGCCCCGCCCCCGCTGCCAGCCCAGCCCCGGCCCCGCTGCCAGCCCAGCCCCGGCCCCGCTGCCAGCCCAGCCCCGCTCCCGCTTCCAGCCCAGCCCCGGCCCCGCTGCCAGCCCAGCCCCGCTCCCGCTTCCAGCCCAGCCCCGGCCCCGCCCCCGCTTCCAGCCCCGCCCCGCCCCCGCTTCCAGCCCCGCCCCGCCCCCGCTTCCAGCCCAGCCACGGCCCCGCTGCCCGGCACCAGCGCTTCCCAGGCCAGCCCGGTCCTGCCCACGGTCCCGGCCGCCCGCCCGGCACCTCCAGCCACACACGGACGCTTCAGCTGCCACGCCGATACGACCGATAAGCACAGCACCTCCAGCCAGCAGTGCAATTCGTTCGGCTACTGCAGTTCCATCCTAGGAGCTTTCGGCAGCTACACCTCCTACCAGCTCTGTGTCCACACAGCCCCCGTCTGCACCGCAGCCACAGCCGTGGACACACAGCAGAGGCATTTCAACAGCTGCCGTGTCACCACGGCATGTACCCCCTATCATCACTCTGATAACACCACTCAGAGGATTATCACAACAATCACACGATGCTGAACCATGTTTCCCGTGCCATTTCAG
Organism: Coloeus monedula; assembly: GCF_965178545.1. NCBI lineage: Eukaryota > Metazoa > Chordata > Aves > Passeriformes > Corvidae > Coloeus > Coloeus monedula. The sequence continues at coordinate 76,929 of NW_028120685.1, read as the reverse complement.
CGAAACAAATACGATTTTATCTCCAGAACAGAAAGAGGACTTTCTCAACTATACGTGGACACCTCTTCCATCACAACAGGACCAAGCACGTGTTATTAATAGTGACGTCTCGCATCGAGACATTCCATTTCATGCACATTCTTCTCGAACTTCTCAGGGACATTCAGCTGATTTTATGGGACTTTTTCATCCTCAAATGCCTGCTCAACACTTCAGTGAGAAGGATATAGTGACCAGCACAGCTTCAGAAAGCATTCCTCTATCTTCCCAAGCTTCATCTCCTTTTTTTACAACAACCAATACAACTCCAACTTCTCATATGCCTTCTTCACAGCTTCGAAATCCACAACAGGCATCTGATCCCTCATTTTTCCACCGTCGCTTTCAGCTTTCGGATGACTTTGTTCGTCACCTTTATTTCCGACTCAGAGAACGTGCAGATTATCTGCCTCCAGAGGTTGCAGCACTGGGTCCCCACCCCTCACCCATCCCGCATGCTGGCAGTACCCTACCCAGATCCACTGCACCCTCTCCTCCAGTGGCCAGATCACAGCCACCTGCGATGGCAGGTTCAGCCACTCCTCGTTTATTTCCTTACAGTGCACAGCCGCAAATACCGACCCCTATTCCTCATCCAGGAGGGGGAGAAGAACATGGAATAATAATAAAATAAGAATTTTAAAGTTGTTTATTTTATATTAATTTTTTTTAATTTTATGAGAGAACTACATACCCCATGACATTTGAGTTTCAATTATTAATTCAGTTAAGGTTCTCTTTAAAGTTTGTTTCATCCTCTCTACCCGTCCTGAACTCTGTGGGTGCCATGGGATATGTAGTTCTCTCATAAAAAAAAAAAAAAAAAAAAAAAAAAAATAAACAACTTTAAAATTCTTATCCCTTAGACCCTATGTTTCCCACCCAGCATGAAGCATACTTGCTTTCTTCTGTGTTAATGAGTTCTTTTGAATTTACAAATACTTGTATTAGCGGTGATGGCGCCCGCCCGCGGAGTGATCCGCCGGAGGGACTATTTGTGATGCGCTCCTGCCCGCGGAGGGATCAGCGCTGATGCCGCCCCGCCCGCCCAGCTGCTCTCGCTGCCCTTTCCCGCTCTCCCCTCTGCTCCCAGCGCTTCTCCTGCAAAGGGCGCGGCTTTTCCTGGGCTCTTTTCCTGCCGGGCTGCAGCGAGCGCTCCCCTCAAGGAGCAGGGGCAGCTTTGCTCGCGGCGGCAGCGATTCAACAGAGCAGGCCCGGAACAATTCCTGCTTAGCCGGGCTTTGAGCACATTTCTGAGCCAGCACCAGCAGCAGCGAGTCAGGCAGCGGCACATGAAGGAGGCTGCGGCTCTGGCCAGGTTAGGGAGGGGTTCCTCTGTAAAAGAAGAACAGGGAGAGACAAACCAGAAAGGGCAGGAAAAAAAGAAAAAGCCAAGACAAACTAAACTTTTTTAAAAAAATAATCTGGATCCAGAGGGACTTCTGGCTGGAGAACTTCCTGGGGAGCAATCCTGCCCCTCTGGGAGGCAATGCCAGGGCAACTCCAGCTGAAACCTGCACACAAACACCACAAAGATTTCAGATATTTGCAGGAAGCATCCACTTAGCAACTGCTGCTTAATAATTTATTCCCTTTCCCATTAAATGGTACATTCAGTCCACAAGACTTCAACACCTTTCTGGTAGTTTTATTTACAGTCTGCAGCGTGTTCTGTAAAACACAGGAGTGCACACAGACACACACGCACAAACATTTAAAGAAGTACAGTTTATTCCAAAGGAAGTCTACGCACTACTTTTTCCATAAAAATTATTAAAAATACTTTAGTTACTGTATTCTACCTAAACCAAGATACTTGAGAATTCTTCCACAAGTGATGCCCCCTCCCCACAAAGGGCACTCCGACAAGAAGAAATTCAGGAGACTGCATCACCAAATAAAATCCTAATGGCAACTGCTTCAATGCACCAGAAGAACAACGAATTCCCACTCTGCATCCAGCAATCCCTGCTCTGCAGCCTGTCTGCATCTGCTTTTGTAGGGCTTGTGGGGCTTTTGCATTCACTTCCTTCTCCAGGGCAGTTCCCACAAAGAAAGAATGACTGAATTTCTGCAGACTGTCACTCGGCAATCCTGCATTTCACACATGCAAAGGGAAACACTTTCCTTTGAGCCCTTTATTTCAAGGAGTCTCTTTTTTACTGAGCATCCAGTGAGAACAGTGCCCAGTTGTGGCTGTTATTATTTCTCTGCTTTTGCTGCGTGGCAATATTGTGCTGGAGCTCTGCAGAACACCCACTGCAGCCCTTGTCTCACTGGGGCACACCGAATTGACAAAAAAAAGGCACAAAGATGAAACTCCTAAAGCAGCAGCAGCCCCAAGTCACTGAGCTGCTGCTTCCCACCACCAACACTGTGTCTCAGCAAACACTTCCAATGCACGAGCCAAGGCCACAGGGGAGTGAAAAGCCCAGAGCCTGCGGGCAGGACAAGCACTCCATTGATCAGTAACAAACCAACACAGCTCAGCTGGATGGTGCACTTAAGACTGGACCTGGAAGCATCAGGAAAAGCCATTGGAACACAAGCTCAGCAGCACAGAATCCATTTGGCACCAGCTGATGAGATGGGAGGCTCTGTGTGGGACACGTTGTGCATTCAGCTTCAACTATGCCACAGCTCCACAGCAGCGCTGAAAAACTTCTGCTTTTAACAGTTGGAGAGGATTTTCTCAATGGAAGTGAAGCTGTCATTAACAGAGGAACAGCACACGATGCACAACATAACCTGCAATAAAAAGCTTTTGCTTTCCAGCATGTAAGCATCCAGGTTACTGGACTTCAGCTCATGGAAACGAATCTGATGATAGATTTTTTTTAAATTTTTCTTGGAACTAAAAAAGTAAAATCTTCCATAAAAGGATAAAGCACAAAAATACTCTCTCAGTACGTCTCAGGAAGCCATTTAATACCTTCCATGTCCTAGGAACAACTAGGCAAAACACTTGGAAAGTGTGAGCAGTAGAAATGTTGACCATTGAATGTTTGGCAGCCGTGTGCTCCAGCCCCTGGGAGGGGCTTGTCCCCCACTCCACACCAGTCCTGCAGCTCCCCAGCTATTTCTTCTTCTTCTTCTTTGGGGGCTCATCCTCAGAGCTGCTGCTGCTGCTGCTGCTGCTGGAGGAGCTCGGATCCGAGTCGAAGTCGGAGGAGGAGGAAGAGCTGCTGGAGGAGGAGGAGGGGGAGGAGGAGGAGTGTTGGGTGGAGTCACGGGAGACAAGCACTCAAGGCATCATGTTCAGCAAGTCTCGATTTCTTTTTCAAAACTACACTTACTTATAGTACCTTTAATTAGCTCATACATATTGCAAAAGTCGAGCTCCTCATTGGTGGGAGCTATTCCGTGGGATCTGCAAACACGGTGGTCTTATCTTCCTCTTCCATATGGTTTCTGTCTTCTTACTTATCTGAATGCACATTCTGTTATCTATGCAACCTCTTGCTCAAGGACTCAGTGTCTGCATCTTTACTAAGCCTGCTGTGTTATCATGACCTTTGCTTTTTAGCCATTCTTCAGAAAGACTCTCAACAGAGGAGGAGCTGTCCTCACTGTCACTGTCCTCGGAGGAGGTAGAGGAGTCCTGGCTGTCAGAGGAGTCGCTGGCTGAGCTGTCACTGCTGCTGCTGCTGCTGGAACTGGTCACACTTTTGGACCTGGGAGAGAACAAAGAGCTGAGCACAGCCCTGCCAGAGCCCATGGCACCGTGTTCTCTGTTCTGCTGTAATTATCCAAAGATCAATTTGTTGCCTTGAAAATTTCCAGGCCTCACCACCTAAGATGAATTCCTGTGCCCTCCCTCCCTTTCCCACTCCTGGATGAGTGGATTTTGGCCATTTGAGCAACGGCAGAGTGGCCCCAGGGCATGACATAGGCCAGCAGGACTGCAGAGAGGGGCAGAGAGGGAAAGCTGGCCAGGATCTCGTTCCCAGCCCTGAGCAGGGGCTTTACTGGCCTGACTGTCCTGTACTACCTGAGCTCTGGGGACAGTGAACCAGGCTCAGTCCCTGCCTCACCACTGCAGCAGGAATTCTGTCAGTTGTGACCAAACTTGTCCAGCGAACACATCCTACAAGCTCCTTCCTGGGCAGTTATTAATAAGGAAAACCAAGAGACTGTAAACAACCTTAAAGCAGGATACCAAGCTCCAGCCTTTTCTTTGAGAAGCAAATATGGCTAATTTGTGCCTGCTCAGAATCAGAAGGAGCAGCTGATCTCCTGGCAAGAGCCCAGGGTGGAGCACGCAGCAGAGCTGGGACACTGTGGTGGGGTCCTGCCACGTTCCTCACCATGGGGCTGCCGAGTCCCTGGGAAGTGCCCGTTCATTGGGTCACCCTGCTGCCAGCAGTTGTTTCGCACTTCCCACTCCACATTAATGTTTCATCTCCGGCATTTCAAATGCTTTGCATTTCGGTAGGAGCGGGGAGCCTGTCTCCCATGGCAACAGTGCCAGGAGTCCAGGACAGGAGAAGGAGCTGAATGGGAGCACAAACTGGAGAGGTTTCTCACCACAGCTCAGCTGATTGCTGTTACTGAAACCCAGTTCTTGCAGTAAATCAATCCCAAGTGTTTGCTCCTCCATTCTGCCACAGCTCACCTCAAATACCACTGGATTTGGAGCCTTTCAGTGGCCAGGGCAGCTCCGGGTGCCCCAGGCAAGACCTTGGTGGAGACTTTCCCTTGTCAGCAGTTTGCCAGGGGACCCTCAGAACACCTATCCTGTTGTTTTCATCCATGGAACTAGTGGGATTCTCAACCCTGCAAGAGGCAGAAGCACCAGCAATCCTGGCCCTTCCTCACTAGGACTTTCAAAATAAGCCAAGGTCTTCTGTGTCTGTTCAAATTAGCTTTAAAGGCACTGATTTAACAGAGAGGGTATTCCCCCCCACCTGAAATTCACTGGGAATTAGAAATGGACACAAAATAAAAATGAATGATTCCTACTCCTCCATCCCTTACTCTTCTCATCAGTCCACAACACTCGCCCCATGTGACAGAAAAGAGAAGGCACACTCAGGTTAGGGTTAAACTGTGTTTACGTTCTCTTTTCAGGCCAAACTAAGGAAGCACATCCAAAACCCCCGTGCTTCGGAGTTGGTGCATTTCCTCTTCAGGCCGCTGGAACTGGTAAATCTTATTCCCAGGTCTCACTGGGAACTCCTTTTATTTCTAGTTCACACTTACAAGTAGATAGATTGTGCAACAGGGTTGGAAAACTGCTCATACCTGGCCACAGCTTTCTCAGGAACTTCCAGAAGTGATGCCGGTTGTTCCTGGCCTCTGATCCGGTTTGAAGCTTGAAGTAAATACAGGAATCCCAGCAAATATGAATCCTTCCACCGGGTCAATAAGGCATTACTGTGAACAAAAGGGGCAGCCAGCTGGAATCCCCACTGGGAATCTGTCTGGTCTCACCTTCAGGCAAATACGGCTCAGTATTTGCACTGAAAATGCTTGGAAGCAGAAATCCCAACTTGGAAAAGGAGCCACAAAGGAATAGCAAGATACTTTCCATTTTTTGAAGTGTCAGCTTCTGACACTTCACTCGTCTGTAACAACAGCTCATTTGTAGATCAGCTCTTCCTTTGACTCCAATCCAAAAAAATCTCATGTTCCCTTGAACTGTCCAGTCTCCTTCAAAGACTTAGGTTGATGTTTCTTGCAGTGACTGTGCTGATCCAAGGATCAGCTTTGTCTTCGCTTCCTGCTCATCTGTGTGTCCCTGGTTTGACATTTTGACCGTTTCCTGCAAGTTCTCTCCTCTTTGTGTGGTTTGTGTGTGACCCAGATCATCAACAGCTGCGGTGGCCCCGAGCTGGCCCCGTCTGTCCTCAGCCCACTGCTTTCTAAAGACACCACCGATTTCCTGAGAGGACACCTGACACCCAAAGAGATAAACCTCTGGGATTCCCTGGGGGAGACATGGACCAGATCCAGGTAAGGACAGAGCTGCCATCTCCCCAGGCTCCCCACGCAGACGGGATGCTTGGATTCCCTGATGCTCCTGCTTCTTCTTTCAGGGGATGCCCTGAAAGACACATTCTTCGTGAATGTCACCTCATATTCCCACTTTCTGTCCTAGAGCCGAGTGGCCCCGAGACACGAACATCCCCACCTACATCCCCAAATTCCACAACGGCTGGGAACCACCCACAGAAATCTTCCGTGGAGCTCCCTGGGAAATAGACATTGGACACTTGCAAGAGGAAGGTTAGTCCCGTGTCCCTGTCTCTTCACTCTCCCTCTCCCTTTTCCGGAGAAATGGAGCTGCAGGGGTAGTGGTGGCATGCAACAAGTAGTTGGCTCAAAACTCAGTTGGATCTGGTTGCCCCAGTTAAATACAGAAAGCAAATGAGGCTGGAAAAGGGCAGCAATAATGAGCCTCTCCCAATCCAAGGCAACAGCACCCTACAGCGTAACTGAGCTCCAGGGACACAGGCTTCCCTGGAGAACACCTTGACCAAAATCTGCCAGACCATGACTCATCTACCACTATCCCTCTCCTTTTCTCCGATCAGCTTTCCCCTTTCCTGGTAACACTGACTCCATGTCTGCCTTTCCAGCTCTCCTCAGCCAATGGATATCCTTACTGGAACTCCTCACTCAAGCGTGGCCAGACGGCTGAGCAGACACAGGTCGGGGATGCCTTCAAACAGAACATCACTCCACATGGAAATAGGTAATGGATCCGCACGCCCGGAGCTTTGGCTCCCGCCTCGGAACCTCATGAACGCACACGGACACGTACAGTGACACTGGGACGTTTGGGCATCCTGGAGACAACTCCCTGCCACTGTTAATAACCACCAAGGGAAGACAAAGATCAGCTGAGGGGTTATTCCCATAAGCACTGTCTGCTGTTTAACCCCCAGCAGCTCTGCAAGGAAAGGAATCGCAGGTGTTTTCCACCGCAGGAGGCAAAAATATTGACTGACTTCATCAGTCCATCCATAGGTCTTGTTTCCCAACATCAGCCCAGCAAAGTGACCTTAAGGATCAGGTGCCAAAGATGCTGCACTGCGCTTTGGCTCTCCATGTGTGTAGAGATGCTGGAATCATGGAATCACAGAAGGGATTGGGTGGGAAGGGACCTTAAAGATTATCCCGTTCCAACCCCCTGCCATGGCCAGAGACACCTTTCACTATCCCAGGTTGCTTCAAGCTCTGTCCAGCCTGGCCTTGGACACTGCCAGGGATCCAGGGGCAGCCACAGCTTCTCTGGGCAACCTGTGCCAGGGCCTCAGCACCTTCACAGGGAAGGATTTCTTCCCAATATCCCATCTAAACCCACCCTCTGGCAGCGGGAAGCCATTCCTCCTTGTCCTTTCACTCCAGGCTCTTCAAGTCCCTCTCCAGCTCTCTTGGGGCGCCTTTAGGCACTGGAAAAGGCTCTAAGGGCTCTCCAGAGCCTCCTCTTCTCCAGGCTGAACATTCCCAGCCCTCCCAGCCCGTCTGTGTAATGCTCTAGCTCTTGGAGCACTTACTGGCCCTTCCTGTCTGATATTGCGCTGGTTTATTAAAGGAAATTCTGACTCTTTCTGCTATCTCTGTGTATTTATCTCCAAAGGACTGTGAGTACGGAAGAGTCATCCCCTATGTTCCTCAGCTCTTCTTTGGGGAACTCACCTATAAATGGAACTGCAGAAATGGGGAGGGAGGAAAAGGAAACAGGATGTGAATCGAGCACCTGCATAGTGACCACAGATGTCCACTGCTAGACAGACACTGATGTCAGGCAGATCATGCCCTCCAAATAGTGCTCAGAAAGAGAACAAGTTTGGGATTTCTGAAACTGCTCTGAATTGGATTTGCTTAAACAGATGTCATTAGTAAAAGTAATCAAAGAAAGAGTTTTGATCCCTCTTCCAAGCTGATGCCACTTATCATGTATCTTCCCTGCATTCTTCTAGGGAAGCTGTTTTTGATGTTGTCCTGTCCTTCTTTTTATAAGGGAGCAAAAATACTTTGTTAAGTATTACTCTTTCAGTTTTGTTTCCTCTCCTCTTCTGAGATACAGTAAAGTGAACATTCAGCAGAATAGTTTTGTATTTTTTGAACACAATTCTTCTTTTATCCAACTGAGGCCCTTCTGTGATCATGAAAAAACAGAAACTGTTGTGAACTACAGTTTACACTCATAAGAGGTTGACATGGGTCAGTTCTCCAAGGTTATTCCTAGTTCAACTGCTGTGTAAACTGTTGATGTCACTGACTGGAGGCTGCTCTTCAGGACATTATAGATATGATAATTATATGACAGAAAATGCAACATATAGTTGAATCTGACCTTCAAGTTCACTAGCTTAAAAAAGGAAAAAAATGTCTGTAAGAAATTTGCTGCTTTTCCCATTACTAAGATGTAATAAATGCCTTCAAGTTTATACTCAGTCGACAGCATATACACATGGACAGCAGTGCCCATCCATCTTCAAGCTAGGGTACATTTTAAGTGTCAATGATCACTGCCTCCAGAAAGCATTTTTGAGACAAAACAGGCAAAGTCTTTTGCATATCTAGACAATCATCCAATACTAGGATCTTCACTCTCACATAAACACTTCATGTTTTTCCACAGAGGAATCTGAGATAGATTTTTCTGAGAAATAACAAACCACCAAAAATTAATTAAATGACAAACAAGGGAAAAGCACCACTTCCTCACTCAGCACATTTTCCTTGATTTTCATTAAGCATTCAGATTTACAGATGCTGATATTGCCACAAGAGCAGTTTTTTTCTGGTTTAACTTCCTCTTCCAGTAGAGCAAGCACAGCTGCAAAATGCAAGCTCACTTCTAGGCTCTCTTACACATCACCAGTTTACCACATTCCAACCAGTCACAGCTGTGCAACACCCCGTCAGGGTACTGGGATTACTGCAGTGCCACAGACAGTTTAAGTGAGGCTCATGGAGCTGTACAATTTTAACTATGTTTTATATGTATAATTAAATGATGCATGACATGGAAATAAGCCAGCTGTACTGAAACTGAACAAACTAACTGCTCTGATGCAACAGTTAAGCATCTCATCAGTTCTAAAATGAAACAGGTTTAAAGCAAAAACAATATAGAGAACAGAATGCTTGACACTGTTAAATAGCATGGTCAAAGGATAATTTTTGAACATTAAGGAAATGCACTCACCCAGTCAAATTTTCAAAAGAATTCCTGGCACCAAAATGTTCTCTGTTTGCTTTTTCACCATGTTTTAAGAATGGATCACTCTGGGGGAAGAAAATCCTGTGCGCAAAACACTGCGTGAAACTAAACAATCCTTAAACATGGCTAATTTCCATGTGGAGCTGATGATTTAGCACTGTCATCCTTCAGCAGAGGAGAAAGAACTACCTGTCTTTATTTAGGTAAGATGAAAAAAGTGAGGAGCGTGAATTTGATCTTGCTTCAATTTACTTCAGTGGAAAAACTCTTGCCATGACTTCAGTGAGAATGAGACTGCATCTTAATTCATTCTATATGGAGAAAAACAAATCAGCTGAGAATAATGCTTTTGTTTATTAGATGTAAATTACTACCATAGTCGTTTTTAACAGTGCTAAGTAAATCCTGCTTTAAAAGCCAAACGTTGCCTTCAGTCCTGCTTATTCCTCTGTACTGTGTCACAATGCAGGATTCCTGGTCCTCTGACCAAGTCACCGCTGTCACAGTAAGCATGGCTTGCTCTGGGGAATGGCCACATTCCCACATGGGAATGATAGATGTTTGTGGATGTCACTGGTGACAATGTCCAAATCTGGGCTAGGGCATGCCCCCCAGCCAAGAAACTAGGGTGCACACTTTTGTAATATAAATGCATTCACTGACAACACAGACTACACTTACTAAAATGTCCATGAAAAGCAGCCAAGTAAATCAAATCAATAGGGTTAAATTTGCAATTAGGATTCTCTCTTTCGGCAGGAAAATTTTAGGATAGCCACAAATTGAGAAAAATTTGCTTTTTTTTCTTCTTTTTCTCAGAAGGCAATCAACCTTCTGGTCTGGCTATTCTTTACTTCTCCCTATGAAGTAAAATCTAAAAAGACACACACACGATATTTATGGAAGGACCTCCCAATGAATTAGGAAAAATTATTACTCAGAAGATCAAACAGAAACAAGACTGTCTACACTGTATGAATTAAACATACATGAATTAGGACACTGAGCCTTCCATTCTTTAGTAACAGAACTGATGCTGTCCTGAAAATGACATTAATGAATTAGACTGGTATATGAAAACCTTCTGCATCTGCTCTAGAGGTTGGAATGAGGATGTTAAATGAGGCAGCAGACAACAAGGACGTGCTGCTTAGGGAAGCTGAATATCACTTCTGTGCTTGTGGAGTTCTGCAGTTTGGATGAAGGTCACAGGTTATCTCCAGCTACATGAAAATGAGTGATAAATACACACTGTTGGTCTTAGACTGAAAGCAGTACTGGGCAAAGAGAGTCAAAATATGGAATATTACTCAAAATCATCCCCTGGTTTTCTAAAGATCATAATCTTCTATTAGAAGACAGTTTGTTACCTTCTCCTAATATTAAAGCTGTAATAGTAAAAGCACCTCAATCTTGTAGAAGTATCTAAGATACACAGAATAAGTAAGGTATATGGAGTGAGAGCACCCTAAAAACATCACAAGAGGAGTGACAATTTCTGGGATAGTAATGACATGAACGAGTATCTAAACGTTAAGTCTGAGTGAATAAGAGAATTTTTCAACTAATGGATCAGGGAAAATGTGAAAGGATGAGATATGTGATTAAAGATCATAGTGTATTCGGTTAACACAGGTGGAAAATATATGACTTTGATTCTGTACTACAACATATTTTAATTGATTTGTGTGTAGTTTTAGTTTTATACATGCACAATTTTTTAGAACACATCTTTAGACTGGGACAAACAATAAAGGAAATCCATTGTATGACTTTACATTGATCCCAACATCACTCACTGGAATATCTTAACATTTCCTGCACAGATTCCCATTCGTTAAGATGACAACCTTGAGAAGAAGGAAACCTATAACTGCCATTCAGAGAAGGTCTAAAATTTCAATTGCTGTTTGAACACAAAGGAGCTTTGACATGCTGTGGTTTATTGAAGCACTCCTGCAGTTATAGACACATCTTTAACCACCCTACCCTCTCCCTCTTCCTCCATCCACCACTGATTGATGCAACCGGAAGCTTCAGTAACTGCAGAGCAAAGTCCCGCTTACTTCCAGCTCTCCTGCCCCAGCAAATGCTCAGCTCTTCTGGGAAGATGGAGCTATGCCATAAGCACATTGCACCTGAAAGGAGATGAAACCTTCCCTTCAAAGACACATGTGACCAGGTTTTTGGAACTGCCTGATGTGGCCAGTTCTCATCTGTTTTCCATAAAGAAGGAAAAGAGCCCTGTATTCTCCTCTTCATGGTAGTTCAAGTATGAATTCCAAAGAACAGAGATGCCAGGACTTGTCAGTGACATGACTAACAATTTTATGAGAACTGGCAAAACAGTTCATTTCTCCTACATCTTATTCTCAGAAACCTTGGAATTGTTTTGTCTGAAAGATTTGGGGGGAGGAAGGTGGACTTAATTCTCACAACTATATTAAATATTCAGTACATCTGATATTCTGTTGTCAACACGCAAAATATAGTTTAATTATGATAAGCCATACTGGAATCATTTACAATACATAAATGTGAAAAAACAGCATTAAATTATTTCTTGTTCCATGTGGAAAAATATACACCTTCCAACCCCCCAAGAAAGTAAGACAAGGCACAATAAATTCTGGTAATTCTCTTTCTTCTGACTTTTCAGTTCCATCACAGCTCTCAAAACTAAGATTTATGTGCTGTTTTGCATCTGTATCTGTTGTTGATTTCCCCCCCCTACAGGGATATAGGTGAATAAGTTTGGACAGGAAACGGTATCCCTCAAGCCAAACTGAAAGGTTTATAAAGTTGCTAAGGAAACTTTGGGTCAGGGCCTAAATATCAATCATCTGCTCACTGTCTTTTTAAACGAGCTCAGGCATTTTCCCAACTGTTCCCAGCAGGTCTCTGCCACTATTTTAAACTAAGATTTCAGCCATTTTTTTTCCCCTGTGTTGACCTCACTAATTTTTCTTTCTCCCCCTCTTTACCTGCCAAAGGCATCCATCAGGATTTTGCCAAAGGCTATCTGCTTTTGAAGTTGAGAGGAATTCACTAATCGTGAGTGTCAAATCCACAGTAAATGCCATGGCCATATGGTATATGCTGCTTTTGGGAATTAGCTCAAAAGGCCTAGCTGTGAGAAGGCCGGCTGTATGTCAGGAGGGTTTTACTGCTAACTTTCATAACTCATGTCAGCTCTTTCAGTTTCTGTATGCATTGGCTTCAGGGAGTGCAACTGTTCCCTGAATTTATAAAAATGTTGTCAAGATCCCTTGATCTTGCTTCCTCTGTCTCTCTCGCACAAACACATCCAAACACATTTATATACACAGTGGAATAGCATGCACAGTGGCATGCAAATCTAGCAAAAGAGAAGCTTGTAAATAAATAGCATGTCATTCTGCTCACTCAATACATTTCTCTAGGTGTTAAACTCATGATAAACATATCATAAGCCCCGATGAAGGCTCTACAGCCTGTCCCATCACACCATCCTGCGTGTAACTCTGCAATGCATAGGAAGACATAAGTTTGAAAAACAGAGCAGAAATAGCTCCCCTAAGGGCAAGGGGCTGACATAGCTGAAACATAACTAACTGGAGAGCATTTGTTTTCACTAAAGAAGGAAGTGTCAGTGACACATCTCTGTGCCTGTGGAGGTGTACTGTACATTCAAAGCAAAAAGAAATCCACCTTCTTTAAAAAATTGGCCATTAATACATAAATATGTCTGTGTTGAAATCCCTCAGACGGTACCATTCTTAACAAGAACTACACACAAGACTAAGAAATTCTGCAGAGAATCACGCTTTTGTGATCCAAAGAGGCAAGGAGAAAGAAAACCACATATGAAGAGTTTAACATACCCACTTAGTGATAGAAAAAGAATTATTACAAAAATAAATGTCAGTCCCCTTGAAACACTTGAGTCAGCGCTCTCAACTTTCTCTGATGCTGTAGGAAGGTGTGAATGTCCTCCATGTGTCACATCATCCGCACCAGCCACACAGGAATGTCTCCAATGCACCTCAGAGCCTTTCAAGGACCACTCCCCTCTAATTTATGTATAGTCTGTTAACATCCTCTTGGAGCAAACAGAAATAATACTTTTAAAAGACATTTATACTTCAGAAACATGTGCCCCGACACAACAAAAAACCCAGATTTTAATACTGTCCCGAGGCAGAATTCATCCATCTTTAAGGCTTCTATTATGTATTTCCTGGTTAGTAATACAAAAAGAACTGCTGGCAGTATCACATCGAAACCAAAGTGGCAGAATCAGAGAAACTACTGAAAAGTTTACCTTTATAGGAAAGCTTCAGTCTTGGGATATTTTGTTTTGACGTTCCAGTGACTGGAAGGAACAGCATCGCTAAAGACAGCAGGCTGCAGGCACGTGGCACTTGCAAAGCTCTCATTCTGCTCTCCTCTTCTGTATCTTCTTTTGTACTGTGGTGAAATATCTCCCCACTTTTCAAACAATCCAAGTTTTATCTGGAAGAAAAAAAGAAAACATCTGTAGATCTGCTTTACTGCATAAGCAACAATTCTGTAAGCAAGCCAGACCTATTTCTAAAGAGCACCTCAGTTAATTTCTTTGCTACGAAAGTATTTTTCCTCTAGTACAAGTAAATATGTTTTGTTTCTTTAATACTAAATTTACACATTTTGACATTGGAAAAATATGTAAACTTTTCAGACACCAATGTCTAGCCTAGCTAACGTTTAAGCACAAATTAAATTAATGCAGTATCCATAAAAAGAACATTTGACATTCAAAAGTGACCATGCAACTTGATAGTTAATACCAGTCCATTGGATATCTTACATGTTTTATAACTCTTTTTGTCTCAGTACAACAGCTATTGTGTGTTTATGCTATGACTAGAATGAACTGTAATGTCTCAGATGCCATGGGGGTACAAGCTGAGTTAACAGTGAGTACTTACCCATCAAAAACTAAACTAAGAAAACTGGAAAGAGCAAGCAGTTGTGTTTAGTTTTAATAGAGAAAAATGTCAAAGCGGATGATGGATTTAAAAGTGCTTTCAGTATGATATTTCCAGCCGAACAACTGCCTCAACTTATCCACCAAAATGTCCTATAAACTTTAATGAGTGTTTCAGGCTGGGGTCAATAGGCTGATACGGGATTTTGTTAGCACAGTGTGCAACTAAGCCAGCTTTGCAACACTTTTCACTTAGTAAGAATCATTCATATTCCATAAATCTTGAAGTGTTTTACAACTGAAAGCAATTATCACTGCCCTTATTTTCCCTATGCAAAAACGGAACCATAAAGCTGCAGTGAACCTATTTCCTCAAGGTCACACAGCAAGCACAGTAGTTGAAAAGAAAACAGCAACAGCAGTCCTGCTGTCCTTTGTACCCAGCTATCAAGGATCCCTTTTGCCCAATAACTCGACTTTTGCACATGAAATTATTTGAAATGGCATCTTGAGTTCTGAAGGCAAAACTTCATGGTTAATAAATCACAGAGATCAGAGTATGAAAATATTTGTGAGACCAGATCCTTCCCCCTGCAAGTGCCTGATGCTAGAGGTCAAGGGAGATGGCTGGTGAAATGACAAATGTCAGTGTTTGAGTAATGCTGTAAAACCAAGGAGTAAGGAAATGTTATGGTTAGTCAAGAGATTAATGGCTCATGATGTGCCATGAAAATTCTTTTCTGAAAGGTACTGGAGCTGCCTGATTAAAAGAGCAATCCTAGTGCCCACATCAGCCAGCACTTGCACAGACACCAAAGGAGAGGTTCCTTGCAAGTCCATGAGAGATGCAGCACAGCTTGTGGCCCCTGAGCCTTTCCACCGGTCTGTTATTTGAACTCCTGCAGCACTGGGTCTTGCAATTCTGTGAGCTACAGCAGCACCCAGAACCAATTCAGCACCTCCTGATACAGGCAGTTCATCCTTCCTGGCATGAAAGGATGGAAACAGAATCCCTTCCGTTCTCTCTGACACAGGAAATCTTTCTCAGATGAAACTTGGGCTTTCTGAGCCTCCAGACTTTCGCTCAATAGCAAAAGACAAGGAAGTGTGCAAGAAGAGCATGATGGTGAAAAAGAGGGAAACAATTCGTAAAATCCCCAAAGCATAATTCCTATTGCAGAACACTAAGCTTCTTCCTTCTCAGTCCCCTCTTCAACACTCATATTCAGTGTCTGAATGCACTACTCTTGGCCAAGTGTGAGTACATGTTCACGAAATGACATGGAGAGAAAACAGACAAACATGAAATGCCTGTTTCATCTTTCTCTTCCCTTTATTACAGTATCAGATCCTAAGAGAACACCCTTACTTCTTCTGTGCCAACACATCTATCTGAGGGTGGACCACGAAGGACTAAAGTGGATTAGACTATCCCAGGGTTAAATCGCCTTGAAGAAATTTATTTAGAGGTGAAAAAGGGGAAAAGAAGGAGAGGGGAGGAGGGGGAAGAATATATGAAGATGAGACACCAGCCCTGTTCATCTTCAGCAGGATGATAGTGACAAACCATACTTCAAAAAGAAGCAATTAAGAGGGAGCCAGTCTCACTGCAAGTATGTTGAGAAGTCACGGCCTGAAGGTCTGGGCCTCAGCCAACAGGGAACTCACCAAAGGATATGGGGCTCATTTTCTTGAGGCAAATTACTGTGAAGAATCAGGACTAAATTTGACTAAAAAAACAGTTGCATCAATGCACTGTCATTTGCTGAATTGATTGAGAATCAGCACCAAACTCGGCCCTTCGGCCATAGCTCACAACCTCACTTTTTCATGTAGGCTTTTTTTGCTAATGGGAACCTTCCTTTTTTCTTGGTTGGGTTTTTTTTCCCCTTTCCCCTTTTATTTGAATAATGTCTGTGAAAAACCATTTGCTTTCACGAGGCGGTTAGTTTACACTGGAGGCAGCAGCTCTGTGAGCTCGAGCCAACCCTGTCCTGTCTTTAGATTCATTGCAATCTGGCCACATTGTCACATATATTTTTAGTTTATGATGATCCTCTAATACAATTCCAGCTTCCACACAGAGTCCTTCCAACAGTCTAGCTCAGGTTAATGAACTTCAGGCCACTTCTCTTCTGCAGGAATTTCGAGGCCCAGGGGGTGGCTGTGCCCAAGAGATTTGCCAAAATCCGCTACGATTTCACCGCGCGAAACGCCAGTGAGCTCTCGGTGCTGAAGGATGAAATCCTGGAGGTACGTGACCGCTCCTGGAAAAGGTGTGTCCCCCAGGGGCAGGAGAGAGCTCGGGATAGCAACAAGCACCAACTCCATTTTCCCGGGTGGTATCTCAGCAGTGACACAAAGCTTTGCTCAAACCCAAAGCTGGAGCAGGCTGCCTGTGCTGTGTTGTGTCATTTCCTCAGCTCAAAGACATCGGTCCCATTTTAACCACAGTGAGGAGGGAGGACAACAACTCGCTCTAGAGCCCTGCTCATCCCCCGCTGGGTCGGTTCCTTATCACCACTTCCTCCTCCACGAGGATTTGTTTTCTCTGAAAAGCACCTTTCTCATAACCTTTCTCTTACTGCAGCACTGTTGGCAGCTGGACAAGGTGGGACGTGACTTGGGCTGACACTGATCTGTGACCTGAGGAAAAGGTTTCTCTGCAAAATGTGGCTTTTTATTTATTTAATTATTTATTTTAATGCAAAAAGACATCAGAAACTCAGTCATTAGGAAAAAAAGGTCTGGAGAAACAGGGACATTATGTAGGAACTATGAGTTCTTCAGCACGCAGAGGTGCTCTCCTGTTCATCCTTACGATAAATTCTGATGCTTTCCAGGAAAAGTTTCAGTCCTGGATTGCATCTGAGAGCAACAGATCTGATTAGAGCTCCTGGCCTCAGTGATGTCCTTCTGGCAACTTCACCTTTTGGATGGTTTGGCCCCGCTATATCCTGGTTGTTTATGCCTGAAATCCCATTTTCCCACAGCAGATTTATTTTTGTCCCTCTCTCAGGTGTTGGAAGATAATAAGCAGTGGTGGAAGTTGCTCAACCGGAGTGGGCAGGCCGGTTATGTTCCGTACAATATCCTGGATGTGGTGAAACTGGAAGAGCTCAAACAGGTCTGTAGTCAGGTAATACCTGACTGGTATCAGCTGCAGGGCACAATCTGCCTCTGGGAATAATGTTGTCATTAGACCTCCCTGATTTCTTAGGATACTATGCACCAATCAGGACAGACCTTCAGAAGTAGACAAAGCCAGGAGATTCCTGAGTCTCCTATGATAAAATTCACATTTTGCTACGATCGTCTTCCCAAATAAGGCCTATCCTTCCTATTTGTGCACCAGCCTCCTGCTTTCCATATTTTTCCACATCAAGATTTTTCTTGGGGGTTAAATTAAAGATGGACACTTCCCTCAGCCAGTTCAGTTCAGCACCAGGAACACGTTACTGGAGTGGAGGCAGATGGAAACACCATCTAAGTGAGAATTAACTGAATACTGCAACTTGCACTGCAGAAACGTGGAGCTAGAGTGTTCTAAACACCCTAGGGAAGCATGGAATTGCTCCCCCATTTTGGTATTGCAGCGTTTGGGCAAAGCCTAAGGCGGCCCAGCAGGCTTCTGGATAAATCCCTGCTAGTTTAATCAAAACGTCAAAAAACTTTCCAGTCCGCTCCAGGCCCTTGGCAGTGGTCCCGCTTCACATCCCAGCTACGGAGCAGTGAGGCTCTGCCTTCCAATGAGATCGAACATGTTTGGCACAACTAGGAATTCCCTTGCGCAAACTTCAGACTTTGCTTTGGGTCCTTCATTCCCAGAAATTAACTTCTTCCATGCAGCTCCACCTGAGGTCTCCCCAGCCCCACATCAGCACAAGGAGAACACGGCAGTTTGTCCCTCCGTGGGTGTGAGGCAGAAAGCTTAAGAAAATTAAAAACGACCAAAAAAAATTCTTACTTTTCTTTCCCTTTCTAACCAGTCTAACCAGAGCTACAAAGGAGACCTGAGCCCCAGGGGCTATGGCCCATCCAGCCCAACCCACAAGCTGCCTGCCAGCTACGCCGGGGATAAGTGGGGCAGTGAGATGTTGTCGCGCCACTCTGCACAGGACGCCAAAGAACGCACGTGTGTGTCCCACTCTGGGCTCCCCTGGGTTTGAGCGCTCGGGGGACCAGACCTGCCCAAGGGGCTCCCCTGCACCTTTTACTGATCACAGCAATGGAGCAGCACTGTGTCTGGAGGACATTCCAGGCAGGACAAGAGCCAAGAGAGCAGCCCTGGGGCTTGTGACACCGCCGGGGCTCTCGGGCGGCCCGGGCCGAGCAGGGCAATAAGTGATCACCCCATGCCTCCTTCCTCCAGTTCTAACTTCCTCCTCCTCCTCCCAAGGAGAGAGTTTCCTTTCTCTTCCAAAATGTTTAAGTGTGTCTAAGGAACAGCTCAGGTCAATCCCTTTCTCTCACTTCCTTTTGCTCATCTCCCGGCACACACACAGTGCCCGCCTGGCCGCTTCCTTCATGTGGTTCCACAGAATTCCCGGCCAAACAAGAGATCCGCATCACTCCCTCACCCTGCACATGCTGTGGGGCTCACAGAGCAGGAGAGAGATCAGGGGCCCTGCTCACCTCACCCCTTATCCCACCCTGTCCACTCCTGGAAGCAGGAGCCCTTCTGGGACGACAGGAAGCCCCACAATACGAGGACACAAATCTGTTCGTATCACTGAGTTATTCTCCACAGTCTTCAGGAGTTTCATGGGGAAAGCGATACTGGATGAAGAGTCACTGGAGTTTTCACAGAAGCACAGGATGCCCTGGGCTGGAAGGGACCTTCAAGCTCATCCCATCATGAGTGTGTTGCTCATTCCCAGTTTGTGCTTCCTGCCGCTTCTGTTCTGTTGCGGAGCAAAACCTGGAGCTCTGCGATCAGCAAATTAGTGACTAGAAGCAGCAGAGAGGACTGAAAAGGTCTCAATTCCAAACCTCCAATTGTAGATTCTCACAGAACTGTGCTTCCACATCAGGCAACAGCCAAGGGGTGATGGGAGCAAAATAAATGGCAACACAGGGGCACAGGAAAATGGGAATCACTTTTCTGGGCTGAATTTAAATAAGAATGTTGAGCCACATCCCCATTTGCCTTACAGTTTCCCCACAAACATTTAATGGCATTTTTGACTGAAGACTTGATTTCATTCCCTACTTGTTTCTACAGAACTTATTCACCAAACGGATGAGCTGAACGACGAGCTGCTAAAGAAGATCACAAACAATAAAATTCAGCCTCCCCACAGGAATTTCAAAGTGGAAAAGCCTCAGCAAGTTTTCATGCCCCTCACCTTTGAATCCAGCACTGAAGAAGTCAAAGCCTGGCTGGAGGCCAAGTCATTCAGCAAAGAGTAAGATTTGCCCTATTGCCATGTGCAATGCTCGTCCTTCCCTGGAGAAGGAGCGGGGGAGGCCACCGGCACCATCTCACCTGGGACAAGCCACTTGGATTTACTTACAGAGCCTGTGTTGCAAATTAGATTTCAACCCTGTTCAATCCAGGCTCTATAACCAGAATGTTCAGAGCCCAAAGTCACTCCCTTTCTCTGGTATAAATATTTTCTTGGAGATAAACAGTTAACTAACTAAATCCAAGGCCTGAAATGCTACTGGAATTGCAGCTGCCACCTTGGAACAGCCCCAGGGCCCCGTGATATGGTCCCACTGCAGCTCCTGGCCTCCCATCTCCAACTCCTCACCTCTGGCACGAGGCCACGTGCAGCACAATCGTCACCTCCCTACTTTGTGTCTCCCCAGGACCGTGGAACACCTGGGCATCCTCACCGGAGCTCAGCTCTTCTCCCTCAACAGAGAGGAGCTGAAGAAGGTGTGCGGTGATGAGGGAAACAGAGTCTACAGCAAGATCACAGTGGAGAAAAACCAGCTGGAGGGAAGCATTTTTCTGGATAATTCCTGCTGGAATGGGGGCTGTACCAGCAGCATCAGATAGCTCATTAAACAGGCATTTTAAAAAATACAATTGTGGGGAAAAAAAATGCAACCAAACCTACACCAGCAATAAAACACACGTAAAAATTCCGAAGTGTCTTTTGAGCAAATCTGTAAGATCCCCCTGTTTCCACTAATTAATCTGCTTTTTACTGATATCACTTATCTCTTTGAAACTAGCTCTACTTTTACAGCATTAATTAAATACTGTCACTTAACTGCAGCTTGAAGTTCAAATCCAAACTGCCTGTTTTGTTTCCATTCCAGAAAAGCAGAGGGGAGTCGGAGCTCCAAGAAATCACGAAGCGCCGCCAGGAAAGGATTGATTCTGCAAATTAAAGTCTCTCTGCTTTATTTCAGCTCTTAGCCCTAAGTAGTGCAGAAAAAAAGGGAATGAAAGCAATGATTCCTGGCCCAGGCCAGATGCAGCAGAGCTCCCCTTGGGGTCCAGCTGCCATCAGAGTGACAATTCCTTGAACACTGTTGGGAAGGGTTGACAATAAGACCATGTCCCACTGGGAAAGGTGTTTTAATTTTGCATGAAGTATTTTTTTTATAACTATATATTTTATACTGAAATTTTCCGTGCATGCGATCAGAGCAGGATTCACACGGGGCTGGATGTACAAGGGCTGGCTTCAAGCAAAAAAAGACCCCCAAAGCTTTTCTCCGAGGGCTGTCCCCTGCTCCCCACTCTCCCCTGGCAGAGCAGGCGTGGCACACAGCACAAGAGAGGCCAGCCTCAAGGCTTGGAGCCTGGACCAGAGGAATAAGGCTTTAGAACCCTGCAATGGTTTGGGTTTAAGGAAAGGACATTAAAGCTCATCCCATTCCACCCCCCTGCCATGGGCAGGAATGCCTGTCACAAGCCCAAGTTGTTCCAAATCTTGTCCAACCTGGCCTCGGACACTTCCAGGAATGGTGAGTCATGACCTCTCTGGGCAACCTAACCCTTTCTATTTCCATTTCCATTTCCTCCTCAGTGCAGGTGTCCCCTGCAGCCCACGAGCACAGGGCCGGTGACAACTGCCTGTCCTTGTCCTGTCCTCCTGTGCCCCCTCGTTGGACAAGGCTAGAATGGCAACACACATTCCCAAAGTCTGGCTGCTTCCTTAAATCCATGGACCAGCTAGTGCTATCTCTGAACAGCTGAAATGAGCTTTCAGTGCCTAGAAATGAGCAGGAGTGACAAACAAAGGGATTTGAATCTGGAAATAGGTGAGTTCCACCCGCCCACCGCTGCTGATGCAGAGGCTGGGGCTGGGGGCAGCTGTGCAGCCCTTCCCTGGGGCACGGATCCTGCACTGGAATGTTGCGGTGGTGTTGCCAAACCGGGCCTCAAACCAGGAGAAGATAAGCCCTGACCGTTTGCTCCCGACCCAGGCACACCCACAGCCCTTCCCAGGGTGTTGGTCACTTGTCCCCATCTTCACATTTTCACTGCAAAAAGTCAGCTGAAATGATTCCCAAATAGCTGAAACCCCAAAGCACACTGGGAAAGGCAGGTTTAACACAAATTAAATGGCCACAAGAAAAAAACCCCTCTAATTTAGCACAGGGTGTTGCTCTTTACTTCCCGTTTTCCTTCATAAAGTTATGTGCATTTGTATATAGCAATCTGTAAATAGGGGTGAGGAAAATCCCTCTCCCTAGAAGCAGAATTAAGTGATTATGCTTCCAAAATTTACTCACCATTTCAAAACTCAAGCAAGCAGCGTAGTTCCTGTCCACAGCAAGTTTGGCACGTTGCATTTCTAGCTCTGTTTGACTGACAGACCAATCTGATTGCAAAGCAGTGAAGCACACAGAGCTCCAGAGCTGCCCACAGCCCAGGGACAGCTGGGTTTTCTCTCTCAGCACATGCTGAGTCTTTGTCCAAATTTGTGCCTGTCATTGCACATTTAATGGAAAAAGCTTTAAAACAGCATCTGGGGAGCTCACGTCTAAAACTGAGAACACCAGTGCACCTTAGTTTTGGCTTCATTCTTAAGCGTCTCCAATGGATAATCTGTTTTCTTCATTTGAAACAGGACACTGCTCTCACCAGCAGAATTAGGGTGCAGGCAGGGGAGGATCCTGGGTTTAGTCACAGCCCTGCTAGGATCTGAGAAGGGCACTCACCTTGTCAGGGAGGGATGAAGAGGACAATCCTCCTGAGAAGCCCTGGCTCCGGATTAGGGTGGAGATGGGAGGCAGGATGGCAAGCACGGGAGGCGAAAAAGTTTCTAAAATGAAAATAAAAACGAATGTTGAGCTAGGAAACACACCATCTTCTAGTCCTGGGGTGTAGAGGAAAGCAAATCACAGGGAATTACAGTTATCTGGGATTTTAACAGGAGTGTACATGACAGCTCTGTAAAGCCGGGAGCCACAGGAGCACTTCCTAAAACAAATAGCTCAGTAGACCTTATTGCAGAGGCCACTTTTACAAATTTCCACGCGACTGAGCTGTGCATCTGTTCTGTTTGTACTGCCTGCAGACACTGCTATAAAGTACTGTACATTGATGTAACTGAGCGAAGGAGACAATGATATAACCATGCACTGTACAAGATTTATTAAAATAGTTAAGTTATAACTCCATCTCCGTCTCTTTCACTGGGTTTTCATAATGCTTTGTCACTGAGAGTCTCAGAAACTCAGCAGAATGTCTGAAACCACACATTTCCTTTTGGGTTTGGGGACTGACATTCAACAGGAAGGATGTTACGGCCTGGATAGCTGTGTCTTAAGAATAGGGGCAAAGCATGAGAAGGCTGCACAAAAGCACATTCTTGCCTCTCTGGAAGGGGAACGACTGTGGCAGCTGTCCCAAGTGGAACCATACAGAAAGAGGGAACAGCATAACCCCATGACTAGGAGCCTGTTACACGGATTCTCCAACATTTCCAGCCAAGAGCCATCCTGTTTCCAGAAGCAAAAGTTTGTCTTCTCTTTTCCTTAACAATTAAATAACCCAGCTGCAAAAACTGGTAATTCCTTCTGTAGATGTTTTGGAGAGTACAATTTCCAAGTGGGCCCACACTAACAAGATCACCTCTTTTACAGCCTAAATAAAGTTCAGGCGAACCACGAGCCCAAAACACCTGCCTTACTGGGCCGAGGGCTCTCTCAGCGCCTGGAGCTGCACTCGATAAACCATTTCGAACCTTGCCACAACGGCGGGGAAGGGAGCCCAGAGCGCTCAGCTCCTGCAGCGGGGCACCACCGACGCGGCCCCGAGCCTTCCCTCACGGCCGCCTCCCTCAGGGGCTGCCCGCCGCCACCTTGCGGCACCGGCCGCGCCCGGGCCCAGCGCGGCCACGAGGGACGGGTGGCTCAGGGGCGGGTCGGGCGCCGTAGCGGCCGCGGGGAAGACTGCCGGGGGTTCTGGCGACACGGAGACTCCGGGGACAGGAGGTTCCGGGCCCGAGAAATCTCGGGGCCAGGAGACTCCCCCGATACGCTCCGTCGGGGACGATGGCGGCGTCACGGTCGCCAAGGCGAACCCCCGCCCGGCCCTCACGAACCAGCCAATCAGAATCGCTCTCCCTCCCGCTGCCCCGCCTCGGCTCCTCCCGCGGCCTCGTCCGTCTCCTGTCCGCGCTCCTGATTGGCCGCTGCCGCCCAGCCAGGCTGGGATTGGCGGCGGGCGGCGGGAGCGCGCGGGCCGGTGCCCTTCGGGCACGTACCGTCCCTCCTGGGCGCGCGAGTCCCCCGGAGCCGCGGACGTGTCGGTGTCCCCCGTGAAGCGGCAGAAGGTGGAGTCGGCGCTGGACCAGCTCAAGCACCACACCACGGTGGTGGCCGACACCGGGGACTTCAACGGTGAGAAGCGGCATGAGGGGATCCTGTCTCCGCAGCTTCTGCTTAGCCCCCTCTCCCGCCCCTCTTCACGGAGAGTGGGCGAGCCCGGCCGAAGGGGCGCGCGCTGCGGGGACCGACCCACCCTGGGGCCGGAGGGGGGGCGAGCGGGACGGCGCTGGGTCTCCATCCCAGGGCAGACCCCGCCGTGATTTCTCCCAGTTTGCCCTCGAGTGTGCCCTGACCACTCCGTTCAGCTCTGCGTGCTGTCAAGGAGAAGTGCCAGACTGAAGCCAGGCTCTGCTGCTCTAATTAATTTTGGGTTTTCTGCCAGTGGGCTGTCTAGATCTGGGACTTGTTTGGGGTTTTTCAGACTCACGCTTGGACGGGGCTTGGAGCAGCCTGGCCCAGTGGAAGCGAGTGGAACTGGATGAGCTTCAAGACTCCTTCCAACCCAAACCATTCCAGGATTCCATGATATGCTTAAAAACTGATTTGGGGTTGGAGAGAAAGAAGGGAAATGATGCTTTTTATTTGTTTCACTTGAGCTGTACATTGATCTTCTCCCTTTTTACATTTCCAGGATGCAGAAAGTGAGAAGGAACTTGAGGAGATGTGCTCGGTCCAAGAGAAATAATTTTGAAAAAACTCATCTCACTGGATACTGCAGCAACAGTAAAATCCCAAATGGATTTCATGATCCTGACAATTCTGAGTGCACTTCAGGGATAAGGCACAAGATCTTACAGAAAAACAGACGCAGCAGCACACATCCAGGAAAACATCTTGGAATTAATGGCATAAAATCGTGGTTTATTTTCCTGCATCTGTTTGATTTTAGGATCCCTAAAAATGTTACATTCCTAGCATCAGGGGTCAGGGGGTAATTTAGAGGTAGTTGGTGATAAATATTTTTGGTTATATGTAGGGCAGATATTTATGCCTTACATAACTCTGTAATATAAATATGTATTATATATTAGGGCATATAGCTATCTATTTATATATAACCTATTTTTTATGTGTGCCCAGATATAGTTTATATCAGACACTGTGCCTGTCTGAAGGCCTTGCTACTGCGCTCCTAACTCATTCCTGAGGAAAACATCAGGCAAAAGTTGTTAGGTTTAACTGGTTCCTCTTTTCCTTAATAATTATTTTACTCAGTTGGAATAACTGAGAACAGCTGTTAGAGATGTGCAGTTGCCAGTGGGACCAAGGCACTTTTTTGCACAACGCAGAGTGGCGTTTAAGGTATTCAGTAGTCAGAGAAGTGAGGATTAGGATTTTGAATGCTCTTGGGCAACAAGGCTGGCCAGAGATCCCTCCTAACTCACTGTGGGACAGCAAAAACCCCACAGCCAAGGGTAACCAGGGATTGTGGGGATGGAGAATTTAATGGCAGCAGGTGGCAGCAGTGCCAGTTCAACTGATAAAAAAGTAAATCCACGCCTGCTCTAGAGGAGTATTGTTCCTGGACATGTGTAAATACAGGGACACCTCTTTACTCTCAACTGAGGGAGGTTTGTGGTTGTGGTGCCAGTTTACCCTTGAGAGTTCCAGGCTTTATTTCAGCTCCCCTAGCCCGGCCTGATGTGCAGCAGTGGTGCGAGGGCTGGAACCGTTCGCTGGCTCTGGGAACACAGATGCCATCATGGCCCAGTGGGGGGGGGGAGCTTAGGCTGTGGTGGCAACCTCAGAAAGGGATCAGATGGCTCCTGGAACTGCCCAGAGTGCAGGAAGGGAGGGGGAACTGAACTGCTCCCACAGACCCCTGCTGGGCTATGGTTCTGGGCCAGGCCCATCAGAAAAGTGGCAGCATCAGTGGCACCTCAGTTGTTACTGTCCTTGGAGCTCTCAGGATCAGGATGAAATCATGTTCATGCACTACTGGGAAAGCAGGGAGCAGGATCAGTGCTCTAACTCTCTACACTCTCTCTCCAGGAGTGCCTTGGGTCATGGCAATTTAATGTGTGGAATAGTTTCCTGTGTCTGCCTGGGCAGCTGCAGTTATTGCACAGGCATTCAGGGCTGACAGTTCCCTGCAGGGAGAGCTCAGCACATGTGCCCAGAGGCAATCCCAGCATCTGCAAGAAAGAAAGAAGCAGCAAAAGGTGATTGCTTCTTTTTCAAAGTTATTTCAAGTGCTCACACCCAAACCCACCTTTGCTCTTGATTCTGGCCAGGTGCATGGTGAGCGCTGGGCACAGGTCATGTCATCCATGCTGGTGTGAGTGATGCTTTCTGGGGGAAAGCAGCTGATCTCCAAAGTTCCCTTCCTGCCCTGTGCCTGATCTGCACAGGAGAAAACCTCTTCCAGGAAGGGATTGTGCTTCCTCTAATCCCATTTGCCCAGTCTGTTCCATGGGGATATTGCCAGCCTGGGGCAGCAGAGGCACACGCAGCTCTCAGCACTCTCTGCTCCAAGCACAGCTCTGGGCTCCTTTGCACACTGCCTTTGCCATGGGGGTTTTCTCCAGGAGAAGCCAAGGAATTGCTCATGGAAGGGTGCAGATTAAGTTATCCCAAAGGGAAGCAAAGAATAAATATCTCATTTTTCCATCAAAATGCTCATGCTCTTTCCTACAGATTATTCCAAGTTTTTCCCACAAGCTTTGCCCTACCCATCATCCCATTTTTACCCCAAAAAGTAATTTTCTCTGTCCTCCAGAATGTCTCAGTGTCTATCCCCAAAATT
The DNA here is from genome assembly GCF_965178545.1 of Coloeus monedula. Taxonomy (NCBI): domain Eukaryota; kingdom Metazoa; phylum Chordata; class Aves; order Passeriformes; family Corvidae; genus Coloeus; species Coloeus monedula. The sequence continues at coordinate 50,277 of NW_028120685.1, read as the reverse complement.
TTCACTGTGTCTCTGCAAGTGACTACCTCAGTTTACCTCATGCTGTTCATTCTCTTCCCTGGGGATTGCTTCAGATTTTCCCTCCAAGCTGTCCCTGTCTGTGCACTTCTGATTTCTTCTTTTTTACAAGAAAGTATTCATTCACTACTCTGGAGATTAGCTCCAGTTTTACCCCCCCCAAAATTGCCCTAACATTCACTAGTCATTGCCTGATTTTTACCTCACTATGTTCATTCTCTCCCCCTAGAGATAACCTCAGGTTTTACCCCCAGTATTTTCCCTACCTGCCCACTAACTATTTACTCTTTTTGACCTATAAATATTCTCTTTCTATCCTGGAGATTTCATCAAGTTTTACCCTGAAATATTTCACTATCTTTCCAGTACTGTCTCACTTTACCTCAGGATGTACGCTCTCCCTGCCACACATCACCCCAGCTTTCACCTCCAAAATTATTGCTACTTGTCCACTACTTATTACCTGATATTCACCTCAGTATGTCCATTCTCTGCCCAACAGGTCATTTTAATTTCTACCCCCCAAAACTTGTCCAACCTGTCACCTAGTGACTGCCTCAGTTTACCTCAAAAATGTTGTCTCCCCTAGAGATTACCTCAGACTTGACCCCCACATTTTTTCCCTGTCTGCAAGTTACTACCTCCATTTAACTTCAGTATGTTCATTCTCTGGACTACAGACTCAAGTTTACTCTCAATCTCCCTGCCTCTCCAACACTGATTACTTCCTTTTTACCTCAAAAGATTCATTTATTTTCTACCATGGAGGTTACATCAAGTTTCACCCCCAGAATTTACTAATACTTCCACAACTGATTCACTCAGTTTACCTCAACAAGTGTTCATTCCCTCACCTAGAGGTGACCTTGTATTTTACCCCCAAAGGTTTCCCTACCTGTGCACAACTGATTGCTATAGTTTACTTCAAAATCTTCATGCTCTCCATTACAGGTCACCTCAAGTTCACTTCAAAAGTTTTCCCTAACATTTCCATTAGTGATTATCTCAATTTTTACCTCCAATAAGTCATTCTCTACCTACAGACACTGGATAGTAAATCATACAAAGATCTAAAACACTGCACAAGAAACAGCAGAAAGTTTTCCATGAATAACACAAGTTCCTTTTTTCCCCTCCTCCGCCTAGGACTGCTACCAGGAGACAGGAGAGCTGTTATCAACACTCAAACCTCCCAAGCGTTGTTATTGCTCAGAGAGCTGCGCTGGCACTGAGCTACTCCCATGCGCCTGCAGGGCTCTGGGGAGGGGGAAGACGACCTCCCACTCCTGCCTGGAGAAATTTCAATGCCCTAAAAAGTCATTTCCCTTCTCTCTCTCTGACCCACGGCCAAAGCAGCTGTGTAGAACAACATGGACTACTCATGGAAGGGATGATTCAGTTGTGGGAAAAACGCTAAAGAAGGCCTATCACCCCAAATTTCAGGGTGAAAACACACTGCTTGTTAACAGGAGCACACAAACTCATTTAAACCAGAGAGCAAACTGCACACCAGGAAAAGAGCTGAAAGATAGGCCCTGCCTTGATTGATAATTCCAAAGGAAATTCCCCACAGATCATAGGCAATTACCTATAATTTTACCTCCCTAATCACTGGATTTCTGACTTGGGTTGCTGTGGAAGTGTTTCACAGATGCCTTGAGGGGTCAGGGGCTTGGCTGGATTCTTTGTGGTTAGTCCTGACAGGCCCAGGCCAAACCCACCAACCTGCATTGCTGCTCCACCCCAAATTTGCATGAAATACTAAGAACAGGTTATAAATACTCCCCCTTCTCTGTCCTTCCTGACACATCCATGGAGCAAATGTACTCTATCCATTGTTCCCAAGAGCACCTCTCCAGCCCAAATCCCAGTTTTCACCAACACAAACCAAACAGACCTAAGACAATTATTCCATCAGTGCCTGCAATTCTGAGCTCCCTGTTCCCTGCCACTCACACAGCAATCTCACCTCAGCCCAGAGACTCCCTGTCCCCAAAGGGAAACACAACCTGATAGGGCACAGCTCTGGCACCACATTTCCCCTTGTTCCTGGAAAGCCCAAGTAAATCCAGTCCCTCAGACCTTGCATCCCTGAACACCAGGGGAGCTGGTGTTTTACCCAAATCCCAGTGCCCTGCACAGCTGCGCTGACACGAGCACAGGCCGATCGCTCCGCCCAGCACCATCCCTCATTTTCCTCCCATTGCTCCCCAAGTGTCCCCAAACCACCCCAGCGTGTCTGTGCCGGGGCCAGGGCCTGCCCCGACCAGAGGCTGTCACCCAGCCCTGCACCAGCTCCCACCCCTGGGAGAGCTGGGAATGCACTGAGAGCTCGGCTCCCCAGTCCTCAGACACACAAATAATGCCCAACCTGCCCCTCTGGGCACAGCCAAACACCACAACTCCATCATCCCCAAGGAACTCTGGCAGTCGCCTCTTCACCTCTGCCCTTGTCCAAAGGACACAGGTAGGACTGGGCTGTCAGAAATGGTATTCCCTAGGCAGTTCATCCCAGCAGAAAGGAGAAGAGGAACCCTGTGTCCCTCTGACTGACCCCACAGCATGGGCAGGACCAGCTGGGTTCTTCGTATTCTAAATTTTAAAACGAACTGAAGAACCTGAAAGGCAAAAAACAACACACATATAAGGTTAGAGCCAGTCAACACACACAGACAGACACACTCTCAGACACCCCTTCTTCAGCTTACACGCTGACTGCAGCCCTTACTAGAAACACTCCCCCCTAAAGAAGATGCTTTAACATCTTCTTCCATCTGCTGCTCCTTGATGTGGAACAGTAGATCCTGGGAAAATTGGTAGCATCAGTGACCATAGGGATCAAAATTTGCCTTAGGGACCTGCAAGACAGCATGAGGCAGTCTGCAAGTAGCTGACAGCTAGGAGTTATCCCCACACCAGGCCCATAAACTTTCTACCCAAAAGCCCATAGACAGGAGAGGAGAGTTCTAAAACTGTTCAAACTAGCCAGGACTGAATGTGCCAGGGCAGGGCAGCTCCAAGCATAAGTGACACATGGACACACAGTGCATCAAATATAAGCAAAGATGACATGAAGACTTGAGATAACGCTTCAGAAGATAAATTTTTGAGACCAGGATGCTTTGAGGCGACGGAAGCTACGAAACTACTGCAGTGAGGAGGGTCTAGTACACTTCATACAGAAGTCCAAGGGAACGGCACATGAAAAAAAAGATACTACCAAAACTGAGAAGGAAGATGGATAGGAACACCTTGTGTACTTCTTCTGGTCTCAAAAAGCAAAACCATAAAGACGCCAGAATAAGCCCGATCCAGGAAAGTATGCAAGTGCTCCTGCTGCCAATATGGCCCATAACGATGCCTGTAAAGCATTGAGACATCACAAAGCCCTATGACACTGAAGACAACGGACACAGACCACATAACATAGACACAAACTGAAACTGCCCAGCAGTTTTACCTGATGGACCCACGATTGCTAGTGCAAGATAAGCCAGAGGCCGATGACGCCGAAGGAAAGAAGGCTCTACGGCAGTAGTACGTGACAGTGAAAGGTAAACTCCTTATGAGAAGTTAGTGCCAAAGCTGGTAAGAGGATGCTCAAGAAGTGCAGTAGGCCTAGAGAAGGAGGCAACGACTGCCAGCTGATACAAAGGGATCCCTAGAAAAGGATTCTGCTGCCAAAGGCTGAAGTGACATCACAAAACATGACCGACCAACAAATGGCCAAGATGCAAGATGTCCACGTGCTTGCTATGCTCAAAAGTGCTCAAAAGCATGGCTACACTGAAGAGTAGGCAAACTTTAGACCGTGGCAATCGTGCCAGACCCGAAGGCAGGCTCCTCGGGTGAAAAGATGGACAATGACATCGAGACTCAAAATCCAATGATGCAAAGCTCACGAGAACATGGAGATGGGTTGGAACTGCCCGGCCCGGCAAAGGCTCGAGTGATGCTGAAGAGAAACCCTCTCTCCCTTAACCTCCAAGGGGCCTGGCCCACTACAGCCCTCTCCTCTCAGCTAACTTCAAATTGCCTCCTGTGATTCCAAAGGTTTTTGCCTTCTCCCAACCAACAGTCCCCACACTTAGCTCTCTGAAGACCAGCAGACGAAATCCATCCTCAACAGAAAAGAAGGCTTCAGCACCGTGGATGTCAATACATGGCCCACAGCCCACTTGGGTGGCTGCAAAAGATGGAGAATAATGACAAAATTCAGACTGTGATGACACGTCCCAGAAGTGACCCCTTGCACAATGCCTCTCTCCCTCATAACTGCTGAGGCTCATCGCTCACCGGCCGTTTCCAAACTTCGGCTCTGCACCTACTTGTAGTACCTAAGACAACAAAACAGAAACTGCGACTATTGCCCTCCAGAAGAATAAATGCACGGGCTGGGCTCCCTCTGCACCACTGGCCCAGGCTCACCTCAAATCTCCATCCAACTCCGGAGGTGGCCCGGACAATACCCGCAAAGCGAAAAGGGACACGCTTCGCATGCTGCCACGTACCTCTCACCTATCAGTCGCCCCACCTAAATGCCAACTCACCTGCTCGCCTCTGTCCCTTGGCATGCCCAGGGCAGCAGCAGCACCTGCAGAGAAGCAAAGCAAAAAAACATGCTGAGAGACTGAAACCACAGCCTCCCCGCTCCAACTCAAGTACACCACACCTATAGCTTAAGCTTGCACCCACCTGGCCTCCAGCATCCCAGGGCCGGGACACCTTCCCAGTGGACCACCTAAAATGCACAAACAAAAACGGATGCTTAGAGCTGCACCAGAAACTGATACCCAAGCAGTAACAACTCATTCTGGCCACCAGTCACCGCTCACCTCGCTCCATCGACCTTGACCACTGATCTTCAGCATTACTTCCTACAAATAAAGATGAAGAACAAAGCTGTAACACAGTCACCATTTACACTTGCCCTGCAAAGACAAACGGTGACTGACCTTCCTGTGGGAACCACCTCACCTGGTATGGGGCACTCTGCCACAGATTCAATCCATCTGCATCTGAAAGAAAGTGATGACAAAAGTCAAAGTACTGCATCGTAACTTAGCAGCTCCAGACATTTTGTGTTAATCTAGAAATACCATCTTGAGTCCAACTAATCCCTACATTACAAATGTCAAGTCCCTAGGACTTATCCTATTACACCTACACCCAGACTATGTAGCAGGGCAAAGCAGCCCCAGGCCAAACACACAGACACCTGTGACACAGGAGATGACAAACAAGGGGATGCAACAAGGAGAGGAAAGTCTCAGCAAGAAGAATTACCAATGACATGACCTAGATGAGGCCGATGAGGCTCAAAGAACTCTGGCAGAAAAAGACCCTAACAGAAGGACTTATGCCAAGCACTGCAAAGATGGATGCCCGAGGATCATACGGTTGGAATCCTCTACCTATCCTCACATTCTCCCAAGTCCTAATCTGTTATAAGGGACCGTTGCAGTGCACAGCTGTCAATACAGCTCAGAACAAGACTGTAAAGATGTCTGACTCAATAGTGCTAAAGAGAGATGCGATTCCGATGCATGTCCGAGCTTGCAAGTCAAAGGTTCAAGGGTACCAGCGTCGGGCCAAGGAACACAAAGGAGCTGCTGAGGATGATGCCCAGCATTTCTGATAAGCCCCTCAAAGGGGTAAGGCAAAAGACATGTGACACAAGATGCCCACAATAGAGACACAGAACACACAATAGACAAGTGACACAACACGCACCGGGACTGCTCTGCCCTGCACACCTCAGCATTGCGATCAACAGCAAGACTTTGCCTTTACGTGGCCTAAGGGCCCCTCTCGTGGACATCCCCATCTCCAAAGCTAATTCAAAGATCCCTCCCACCAAGTCCTGACCCAGCACCCCACTCTCATCCCCCTCCCTGAGGTGTAGCCCTCGACTTAGCTCTCAGATATCCAGGGATGCAAATCCTCATCAGGTGCAAAACAAGGCCACCTCATCATCTGGGAAGTTCCTGCCCTCAGAGGGCTGTTCTCTCTCAGTCTACTACAATAAAGAAAACCAAACATCAGTGCCTGAACTCAGCAGCACATCAGCCAAAACCCAACAATTCCACTACTCACTGGCTCCTGAGAACGCCCCGGTCCTTGGCTCATACTCTGTGGCCACACTCCGAGGCCGACGTCGCAGGGTATCCCTGGGTTAAGGGGAGACAAGGTGATGTGGCATTGCTGAAACTTGAGGGGACCCTCGCTCCTCCCTCCCTCCCCGACTCGCCACAACTCCTCAGCCATTGCCAAAGGCTGCCCAGATGGCACCTTCAAACAGAAAAGGTACAGGCTTCATTGCAGAGCCCTGTAATACTTCTGGAAGGCTCACAGGGACAGGCAGCTCAAGGGTGATAAACTGGCTCCATCAGCTGGTCCATGAGGGGGTTCAGCCCCTGTAGGCATAATACAAGTGGGCCACCTAAAACACACAAATGGATGCTCAGACAATGCATGCTTTGAGCTGCCCCAGAATTTGGCACCCGAGCAGTAACTGGTTGCGTCCACTGGTCACTGCTTACCTCACTCACTTGACCTTGACTGCTGATATCCAGGTTTACTTCCTAAAAACAAAGACAAAGAACAGCCCTGCAACATAACCAAAATGAAACACCACCCCTGAAAAGCTGAATGATGACCAACCTTCCCAGGGGAGAAGGGGCAAAACAAAATGGAAAGGCACATGCCCATGTAGTGTCCAAAAGGGTTGCATTGCCGAGATAGGTTCCACCTGAAAGTGCTCGACTGTGACCTCTTTCTGCAAGGGTGTCTGTCATGTTGGAGTAGCAATTTGAATGCTGCAGACCACCTGTAAAACGCAAAAAAAAATCAAAGGCTACTTATAGTTTCATCACTAATACAACAACTCCAGTAGCATCCAGTTCTGTGCTGGAATCAATACTCATCCAGCTCATGGTCCCCCCAGTGCCAATACCCTGCTGTGCCAAGTGCTTCACATCTTCAAAATGAAAATCCCAACAGTGAGGTAAACATAGAGCCCAAAGTCAGGCCGTAGCTTGGACTTCAGGCACTGACCCACCTCGCTGCTGTGCTCCTCTGGTCTCCTCCATTCATATCAGGTTTACATGCTCTCCCTCTGCAAAAGAATTATTTGTCAAAGTTACCCAGACAGACAGGGAAAGCTTAGCCTTTCCCAAGTTCTCATTCCTCAAAGCAAACTGCCTAGGATCCCACAAGAGTGGGCCTTAGGACAAACTACTATGAAACTGCAAGACACCACTGCACCACTCCCACATCTCCACTGAACACCACACAGACTGGCCACAGTCACTCCATCCGAGGCGTGGCTCAGGTGGCTGAGCAAAGCAAAAGGCTCCCTATAAAGTCTCCTTTCTTCTCCACCTAACCCCTCCCCCCCCCCCCCCCCCCAAGACTACTCTACAGAGCAGAGCAATTCCAGGCTAGACACAAACTCAAACAACACATTATACTACAAGCAGTGTGACATGAGGATGATAAAAAAAGCTCTCGGCAAGAAGAACGATAGCAAGGACAGGGACGACGCCAAAAGAGACAACTGATGGTATGGCAATGGTGGATGAAAGAGGCTCTAAGGAGCAGAAGAAAAGACTGGAACAGTGACCTGTTCTAAGAACTGTCAGTCACAATGATCAAGATGGCTGTGAGAGACAAGGCCACATTTAGAATGCTCCCATATCCTGACAATCTTACAAGCCCCAGGACATTACAGCTCATGGCTGGAAAGGATGGATGGCAGTACAGCCGGGAACAAGGCCTCCAAAGAGATCCAACTCAATGCTTTCAAGATGTGATTCCAAGATGTGGCCAAGCCCACTGGTAAAAGAACAAGTGATATTGGCATCCTACCGAGAAGTACGAAAGTTCAAGAAGCTAGAGATGATGGCCAATGCTTATGATGAGCCCCTTAAGGGTAAAAGGCAGAGAGATCTGATCCAAGGGAAGCCAAAGACACAGAACACACACCAGACAAGACAACACACACTGGAACTGCTCTGCGCTGCACACCCTACAGTTGCAGTCAAAAGTAGGGCTACTCCCTTTAGCTTACCTAAGAAGGCCCTTGGAGAGCATCCCTTTCCCCTACACTACTTTTTAAATCTCTCCCAGCAATTTCCAACCCACTATCCTGCTATCATCCCTTCTCCGGGCCCCAGCCCCCAACTTAGCTTTCAGATGACCAGTGATGTGAATCCACACTGGATGCAAAGGAGGCCACCTCAGCCATCTCCAAAGGCACTGGGATCACCAGGTTGGCCTCTTAGTCAGCTATGACAAAGAAAACCAAAATCAATGCACCAGTGTAGTGGCATACAAGCCAAATCCCAACAAGTCAGCTGCTAACTGGGACCCTGCTCCCGCTCCCACTCATACTTGCAGTCTTTAACTTACCTATCAGAAGCCTCCATCTCCAATGTCATCTCTGACCCAGGGTAGCTCCCTCTTGCAGCACAATGAACCTGCTGAAAAATTTGGAGTGTAATACTGACACAATCTGGAATTTCAGGAAATTGCAGTGCTTCTAAGAAAAACAAGGCAAAGAAAAAAAAAATACAAAAATACAAAAAGCACCAAGCACCTTAACAACCTTGAACACTCGATGTAAAAATCATGAACTATGCACTCAATGCTATCTTCTTCACAGTGTCTTCAAAGCCTCTATTGCTTTAGATGCCAAAAGCACCTGTTGAAAGAAAGCTGAGAAAACCTGAATGACCCCCCCCCCCAATGGAAATAAAAAGACACCCTCACCCCCACTAACCCCACAGAAAGAATGAGCCTCTTTTTACCCAGGGCTGGGGTTAATATACCCCTGGCCGGGCCCGCCTCTCGTTCCCACAATGCCCGGGAAAAGGGAGGAGGCAATTTTACCAGAAGGGATAAAAGCACTGGGAGGAGCTGCAGCTGTTTGGCTGCTCTGCCTTAAATTCCAGGTGAGTAAAGGGCTCTGTAGATGCCTTCTGTTTTACTACAGCTGCATCCACTGAAAGGGTAAAAAAGCTTCTTGTTTTGGCAGCGTAGACACATGAGTTGCATGATTCCTTGTTAAGTTCTGTAATTGTTCATTGGTGGCTATTGAGTCACAGGACTATGGAGGGTGGAGAAGAATAGTAATAATATACATGCTGTAACTCCTGTTGGGGTCTCTAATTAGGGGTGTATTCATTATAAATAAAACTGAAAAAATAATGGGCTCTCTGGCAGCAGGAAGGTTTTGTGAGTGCTGGGCTTGCTCCCTTGTGAGAGATTAGGTGCCAGTACCCAGCTAGAAGTGCCCTGAAGTACAGATTTAAATTCTTAAAATGCTGAAAAAGGGGGAGCTTCCTTCAATTGAACCCCTTAAAATGAGAGACTAGGGAGTGTTTGTCTCTACTTAAATAGATGCCATAGCAATAAATGGGTTCTCTCCTCTGAATCCCCTAAAATACTGGAAAAAGAGGGATTTTCCTTGCTTCAGGTCTCTCCAGTGATGGAAAAAGGGGGATTTCTCCCTCAATTCAAACCCTTATAAAGGAGGGACAACCGGGCTTTCCCCTCAATTTAAACCTTGGGATGATGAAAATGGGGGAGTTATGCTCAATTCCAATCAATAAAATAGCATTGTCAAGGTTTTCCCCTTCTATTTAAACTGGAGAATAATGGAAAATGGGGATTCCCTGTCAAGTGATACCCCTAAGAGCATGGAAAAGGCAGGGTTTTCTTCAACTGATGCCCTTAAAATTGCAGAGGAAGGGGATTCCCCCTCAATTTAAACACAGACAATTATGGAAAAGGAAGTTTTTTTCCCTCCGTTTAAATCCCTTTTCTCCTCATAACCCCCCTTTTTGGGGGGGGGGCACTGGGGAAGGGCTGCCAAGATGAAAGGGGAAAGTGGAATGTTTCCCTGGGACCCCACATGCTGCCCTGCCTGCTCAGGTGCTGCCCCTTGGCACGAGGGGTTTTCCCTGGGCATTTTCTGGGAGCAGTGCTCTGTGCCCAGGTGCCTCCGGCTGCTCCCCAGCTCCTGCCGGATGCTCCGACCATTGTCCCTGGAGGGACACTCGGGATGCCCCCATTGCCCCTCTGGACCAGCAGCTCCCTGCACAGGTGTGCCCGGGGAACCCTCGGAGAACGGCCTCTGGCAGGAGCCGCCCCCTCCTCATCCTGGCCGCTCACACCTGGGGCTGCTGCGGGCTGTGGGGTCAGCGGCGTCGGGGGCGGGCGGGAGGCGCGTGGGCGCCGGCCAGCAGGCATCGGCGGGGACACCTCCGTGCCGCGCGCGCCGCGCCTCTCCCACGAGAGGTCCCCGCGCCCCGCGGTGCCGTGCCGGGCTCTCGTTCCCCCCCCCCCCCCCCCCCCCCCCCCGCGCCGCCGCCGCCGCCTCGCCGCGCCCCCGCCGCCCCCCGCTCCCTCCGGCCCGGGGAGCTGCAGGAAAACGCAAAAGCATCGAGGAAGAGCGGGCACCGGAGCTGCCCGAGCCATCGGCTTGCCCGAAGGGCGGCGGCTGCCCGCAGCCGGGAGCAGCCACCAAGGATGGAGCTGCTGTTTGCCGGGAGGTGAGAGCTGGGGGCAGCCGGAGCCGGAGGCAGGCTTTCCCCGGGAGGTGAGAGCTGGGGGCAGCCGGAGCCGGAGGCAGGCTTTCCCCGGGAGGTGAGAGCTGGGGGCAGCCGGAGCCGGAGGCAGGCTTTCCCCGGGAGGTGGGAGCTGGGGGCAGCCGGAGCCGGAGGCAGGCTTTCCCCGGCAGGAGGGGCCGGGAGGATTTCAGCTCGCAGCGGCTCTCGGTGGGTGCTGGATGGAGCCCGGGCTGAGCCAGGTGGCCGGTGCGGGTGCTGTTCCTGTCCCCAGGCGCCGATGAAATGGCAGCTCGGAGCAGCCTCGTGTGTCTGTGTGGAAGCAGCTCCGATGCTGGCAGCCAAATCAAATCAAATTGCTGTCAGATTTGTATTAAATGTGGTGTTTAAATCTGGAACTGCTCAGCTCCCCAGGTGGGAAAGTGCTTGGAGTAGCCAAGCTGAGCCGTTGTTGAGAATTCCAAGCATTGTGTCTTTACTCTCCTTAATACAGCGTTTAAATAATTGATACTTGATGGAGACAGTATCAGGGGCATTTGTTAGAGGGGCAGGGATGTTTTTTCACCTTGCAGTGTGTTGGGATAGTCAAGACTCCTTATGTCAAAATTAATTGATCTTCCTTCTTTTCCTTTTTTTTCCTTTCTAGGTTGTGGCTGAGTGGGAAGAATATTTCGGATAAAGAAATGAAATGCACGAGGGAAGCTTCGTGTTCCCGTGGAGATGCTTTAGGCGCGTGCAGCTTCTGAGCTGCACCGAAACTTGAGGCTCCCACAGAAGCTTCCTGGTAAGCCTGAGTGGGTTTACTGCATGGGGGTTCCAGTCACTGCTGGACACACTCTGAAGTCCTGGGAAAACATGGAACAATAGCTCTGAGTGGAAAAAATATATGCTCAGCATTCTCTAGGGAAAATTATAGTTGGCCTGTAAGTGTACCCCCACGTCTGCATTGGTTAAAAAGTCAGTCCCACACACTTTCCTGGCTGGTGTGAAGTTGTATAGTTCATCAGATCTGATCCAGTGTGTAAAGAAATGTTTACTGTGGACTTTCAGGAGATTATCAGCAGTCCTGGGGAGGCTGCTGAACTTGATCTCCCTGGATTGACAGAATGAATCCACATAGGATGCAGAGCAGGATGTGGTTTCTCAAACAGAATAGTGACATTCTCGAAGGAGGCTACAAGCAAAGAGAATCTTAATTTTAGTTATTGAACACAGAAACATTTATATCTGCTTATGCAACTCTTAGAAGGGAAGAAGAACATGGCCATTCTGTGCAGTCCTATGTGGAAGTGTACTGGCTCAAATTGTCTTTCAAACAGCCAAGTGGCACCGGGTGTCACCTGGAAAAATTAAGTACTGGGGACACTTTACACTCATAAATGGCCTGACCTTGTGTACATGGAAATCAAGGGACTTCTGTAATGTTAGAATGGGTCTCAAATGATGGGTTTTTGCAGATTAGCAATCTATCCAAGGAATGATATCATAAAATTTTGTCTAGCAAAACCTGCTGCCAACATTTAAAAATATCTACCAAATGCTATTCCCGTTAAAACAGTCTTGTTAAAATTGTCTGTTCCAAACAGAACAAGATTTTACTATTCTTGGTGATGTCGTTTTCCTCCTCAGATTTCTGTGAAAGCATGTGTTTCACAAGGCATATCAAAGTTGTCTCATGGGCAAAAACATGTAAACATCAAGCGTGTCATTTTCTTGAAATCCCCTGTAAAATGGCTCGCCACGCTGCCTTAACCATTCAGAAGCATAAGAGGAAAAAAGGAATTTGCAGGCACTCCAAGGCTGGGTCTGTGGGAGATCTGAGATGAGCCTGTGGCTCTGCAGTCACCCATCAAGAAGTCACCCAAATGTGCTTTTTATCTTGCAGTTTCCACATTTGGGAGGCAACTACTGCGTAAAGGATCTGGGTTCTGCTAATGAAAAATATATCACAAGGTCTGTGTGTGGCTGGGTTGGTTCCATAGTTCCAGCCATACCTGCTGTTGTGATACATAATCCCAGTTCATACTCCTGGGAAGAGTTTCCTGCAGCAGTGCAGGTGGGAAGTTTCTCTCTTGCACTGGCTCCACATTGAGCTCTTTCTTCTTAATGCAGCCAGTGCACTGAAGGAGAACAAGCTCGCTTCTTCCTTGCCTGGTTGTTCAGGGTGAATCATTAACCAAGCACTTGAGTGACAAACCAAAATTGTTTGTTGAGTGCCTTCTGCAGTCTGCACGGACAGTTTGCCTTCTGCAGGAGGTACGGTTTTCTTCTCTCACGGAATGAAAGCACCACAGACCCCCTCTGCTCGCCACTGTGCTTTAACCAGACCTGAAGTATGTACATAATAATACATAGATCTATATCTATCTACGTACATATATGTACTGAAGTATATAATCTATCTATAGAACTTCTTTATATGTATAGAAGTTCTGTGTTGCTCCTGCTTTATGCATGAGGAAAGGGCATACATATAATGAAGAAAGAAGTTAACTTTTCCTTGTACTCTTCCTTTGTAGCCTGTTGAGGCTTTTGGTGAGAGGAATTATATCTTTTTCCTAGCAGCACTTAATGAACTGAAATCATTCTCCAGGATGATGATGACATGCCAGTTCTCGGTATATGGATATGAGTCCTGAGATCCCACACAAGGATACACAGAAGGACTGCATAATGTGCTGAAGATGGGGAGAAGGTATGCTTGGGTGAAAGGTGGGACTGTTTCTTCTAATGGCTGCTTACATCCAACAGCAAATACTGATTTCTCCCTTTTTAATGCAAGAGCATTTATCTGCCAGTGTTCAAACTGCATTTCCATGACATAAGAAGAGTTGTCTGGATAATTAACTAATACAGTTAAAACACATCAGTTTGAGCAGATGTTCTTGTCTGTGCTTTTAACGTGAATGGCCTTGATTTTGCAGCAAAGTCCGAGAGATGGCACCTGAATGCAAGGGTTTGGGTTTGTGAAGCTTTGCAGAATGATGGCCTATATTTATATTTCTTTCATAAACTCCCCATAAGCTGCACACAAACCTCGTTTAGAGAGTTTTACTGAGACAGCAGATTCAAGCCTTCGTTATTAGGGGACGTCTGCAATGCCATTGTCTGCTTGACATTAATTCTTCCAGCTGTGCATCGATGTATTGTAATGGCCCTGGGTTTTTTGGTCGCAGTTTGTTTCCTGCAGTGCCCTCGTGCCTGCGCAGCACTCGTGATGCTGACGTTGACCCTGGGCTGTGTGGCAGATGGGGCTGTCCCGTATCCGAAAGTTACGGGAATGTATGTAGGCGTCAGATGGAATGCTGGTCTCTCCGCTCACCCTTGGCTCTGTAATTTCGTCATCCAGCCATGGAGGACCTGTGCAGCCATAACTGGCCAAGGCAGTGGGTGAGCACAAGCTGCAGCTCTGCAGGAGATCAGGGACCTCTTGCCCACAGCAGAAACAGCAAGTAACTGCAGTTCTCAGAACTCGTTACTGTGCCCTTAACTGCAGTATTTCCCTGCTCTGTAATCTGGCCAAAGGTAGGTAGGTTTTGATAGGGATAGACACATTTCTACCACAAAGGTCACCTCTCTGCCAGATTTCAAAATTTCCCTTCCGAAGCTAGAGATCCTCATATAAAAGGTTGCCTGAATTTAGGTAGCATGTGCCAAGCAGTTTATTTTTCCTTTAATAATATTCCTGGAAATAGCGGAACTGTTTTGGCTAAAGCAGATGCTGAACTGTTCAGAATGAAATTCTCAGAGCTGAAATCTGGCGAAGCAGAGTAACGTGCCCTTTTGTTAACCCTGGGGAAGGCTGAGCACCGTGGCAGCAGGGAGGGGAGGTGGCACTGCTGGTCGGCAAACCAAGGAAACCAAGGAGTGCTGCTTTTAGCAAACTGCCAGCTTGAAGCCAGTGAGGAACATCCTTGGGCTCCTGCACTCTGTGTTTTTATGTTCACCTTAAATAATGAACAGAGAAACCCAGAGGCACCAGTGCTGCTTCCAGCTACCTTGAACTGCTTAAATAGGTAGTTTTAATCACCCAGGCTCCGTTCTCTCCACCTGTATTGCTCCTGGGCTTAAGGCTGGATGTATCTATGGAATCTCTAGTTATGTATTGGAGTTTGGCCTGAAGTAATTTGTGTTGCCGACTTGGTACTCTTTCCCCACCCTGGAAGTCTATCTGCAGAACCCCTCTGTGCCAGGCAAGAGAGTCCCCCATAGATGTTTCACTATACAGTTACATCTTTTGGGTTAAAGCCTTACAGGGCTATCATGTGAATGAGGACAAAGCTCTGTTTTTCTTCTTTGCTCTCTGCCCTGTCTTCTTTCTCTGTATTTTAGGACCCAAGTAACAGGGACATATAGCTCCTGTTCTGCTTCCTGGTTGTGTCACTGAAACTGCAGGAAAAACAAAAAGCCCTCCAACAACATTTTTAATGTTAGAGAGTCAAGGCACTACTTTCTTCTCTGGCCAGGATGTACCACAGAAATCATCTCATCCGCACATAGCCCGGGTGTGCAGAGAATCATTCCATGACACATGATCTTTACTAGAATTTTCAGATCTTTTTTGCAGTCAAAACTCATAGAAACGAATTGGGTCAGTGTTCATTGGTCTCAAGTTGTGTAGTTCCTAGTATCTGCTCTCCTATTAGATCCGGATTTCTTCGCTTCTGATGTTAATTAGATCTTCATTGCTTGAATTTCTTATCAGTCTTTGCCGGAGGCAGAGTCTGGGGTAGCTGTTCCTAGATGGCCACTGACGTTCTGTTGGTTCTGTTGATGTTCCATCGATGGCTTTATCTTGTTGGGGCTACTCCCAGTCTGTTGAAATGCTAAGCCCATCAGGCCTCACCTAGAGAAACAATGCCCTGGAAAGAAGCTTCAGTTCCCTTCCCCTGGGGCAAAGATGAGCAAACCCGGCTAAAGTCATAGATAAAAGATTTTTAAACTGGTATGTTTTCCAACAGTTGTATATAATGCTTTATTACATAAACGGGCTGGGAAAAGCTCTGGTACCCCTGACCAAGCTGGTTTTGTCTCAGACAGTGCTGTTATTTTGGGGCTAGACATGAAGCTGCTGTCTCTGGACTTGAAAATGAATATAGGAATGACTGAACAAACAAACCTGGTACACTCTTAAAAAATTGTGTGCCCATTGACCAAGCTGGATTACCATGCTCTTTCCAAATTCTTGCCGTGCAAGTTCTTCCATGCCCTCACTTGCAACTCAAACTTTTTTTTGTTTTGTTTTGTTTTAAATAATACTGGTACCAGAGCACGGGCACAGCACTTCTATGAGCTGCAGAGCTATGAATATCTCTTTTTATGGATACAGTGTGTGCGTGCTGTGGCTTTGGGCACAGGGTATGTCAGTGCTAGTGCGAGACTGATAATAGCCTCTAAAGATCATTTGAGAAGTTGCTTACCTTTCCCCAGGGAACAGGACACGTCTTTGTATTTCCACCTTCAGATACACAACCCACTTGTGGGCTTGACTGCATAGCAAATAGTGCGAGAGTCATCCTTGCTTATGTGTATTTTTTTTTTCCCCCCTCTCCTTTATGTTTTGCTTTGCCCTCTCGTTTGCTTTCTGCCTGTTTTCTCTGAGGCTAGTGATTTCTTGGCAAGTTATTGTTCATAATCAAAGAAAGGTAGTGGGCAAGCAGCAACTGCTGTCTCAGGTAGCCCAAGCTGACCCTGCCACTGCTTTGGCAGGAGAAAGAAGCTTCTTTGGGAGGAGCACAGCTGTCCTGGGCTTTGTGCACACAAGGGCTGCTCAGAGCAGCCCCTTGACCCCATGCTGGCTCTGTGAGCTCTGCCACTGACTGGTAACAGTGATGGCAGTTTGTGTTGAGGCTTTGTTCTCTGCTCCCCAGAGAGAAACATTCAACTGCAGAGTGACTAAGTGGCTTTTCAAAGGCTACATGATGATTCAGTGAATGAACAACAACCCCCAGCAGCTCCAGGCCCCCTTCTCTCTGCAGAACAATGCCTTTCTCCCTGTATGAAGATGTGCACGTAGGATAGGTTGCATACAGAGTTATGTATTTCAAAAGAAATTTGAATATTAATCTTTATATTGTAGTGATGCCACTGTCCTCTAGGCTCTGTAAATAGCAGCACCATAACAATGTGAATGATTCCTTTTATGCAAAACCCTGGCCAGTGAAATAGCTTGTCAATATGAAATAAAATTGCTGCACAAAGGTTTGACAGCTACCTTCATTATATATGTCAATCAAAAGATCCTAAAAGCTTTATTGTCCCTGTACAGAGTCTGAACAATATGCTAGCCCAATATGCCTCAAAGCTATGTTCCCTCTACTCCTTTCATTTAAAAAATAGCCACCAATAACTTTTGACAAACAGTCTGAAAAAACTGCATGAGCAGCAAGGAAATCTTAGATTTTCTTGGGGATCTGTGGGCTGGAGCCTTCCACTCACTGGGCTCTGTCACATGTCACGGTAGATGAGATCTGGTCAGAAACACGGAGCCCTAAAATTACTCTACAAAACCCAGGCTGGCTGGGGTCGTGGGGAGGGCATGGGGAATTAGGGAGGAAAACTTATGCTGGATATGAACTACTTAAATAATTTTGGGTTAAGGCTTTTTGTTGCTTTCCCAGGTATGGGACATTCAAGCTCCTCTGTCGCAGGTCTCCCCCAGGTTAGGCTGGGCCTGTCTTGATGAGCTCTTGCTCTCATCAGAGCCCACCCTACAGCTTGGGAGTGTGAGGCGTGCGTATTTCGGCTGGATTCCCTTTTTCCATCGCGCTCGGTCCTGCGAAGCCCAGCTGTCACTTAGGGCTCGAGGTGCTGTAAGCGGGGCCGGGGTCGGGCGGGAGCGGGGCTGTGTCCCGGGAGGCGGGTCCGGCGGCCGGTGCTCCCTCACGGGCGGTGGGGCCCAGGCCGGGCCCTGCCGGGAGCGAGGGCCCGGCAGCCGCAGCGCTGCGAGCCCAGCGCGGCCCCGCGGCCGCGAGAGGGAGCGGCCGGCGCGCCCCGCTCCTGCCCGGCCCTCACACAGGCCGCCGGAGCCTCCCCGGGAGGGACGGACCCCGCGCCTTCGCTCGGCCCTGCTGAGGCCGCATCTGGAGTGCTGTGTGCAGTTCTGGGCTCCTCAGGACAGGAGAGACATGGAGCCTCTGGAGAGGGTCCAGCTTAGAGTGACAAAGATGATTAAGGAGAATCTCATGTGTGAGGAAAGGCAGAGGGTGCTGGCCCTGGTCAGCCTCGAGAAGAGACGACAGAGAGGGAACCTCATCAAAGTCTATCAGTATCTGAAGGGAGAGTGCCAAGAGGATGGAGCCAGGCTCTGATTGGGTTTTGCCCAACGATAGTACAAAAGGCAGCGGGCAGAAACTGATGTACACGAGCAAGAACTTTACTGTGTGGATGCCCAAGCACTGGAACAGATTGCCTAGACAAGTTGTGGAGTCTCCCTCTTTGGAGGTATTCAGAAGGTATCTGGACACAATCCTCAATAAGCTGCTTTGGGGGACCCTTGCATGTCTGGGAACTAGGTGACCTCCAGCGGTCCCTTTCCAGTCTTTAACCATTCTGTGAAAGTGTGACATTGTAATCTTGTGCCATGACAGAGCAGACTAAATCTGGTTTATGAGGGTGTCCTAGCTTCTAAGTCTTTGTTCTGGGCTGTAGCTTAAATTAAGTTTCACAATTCAAAATATCCTGGAGGTTGGTTGTTTGCTCTAAGCCCTCAGCTTGGTTCTTAGCATGTGCTGGTGCGTGGCTTTGCTCTCAGACCTGGTCATGGGCAGTGCAGCAGCAGTACCTCAGGAGGTTACTTCCTGCATGCGTATCTGCCTGTGCCTTTCTGACAGCTGCTTTTGGGATGAGCTGCTGCTCTTGGCCTGTGCTAAAGGGCTGACCTAAAAGTGTAAAGAATAGCCTTGCTCTTGTGTTTGGGAGCGAACCGTGGGGATGCTCTGTGAGGATGCATGCAGAGGAGATATTGCAACAGGACTGCTGATCACGCCAACTAGTGCTGGTGAAGAAACTGGTAAAATGGAAACTTTTAAAGAATTGAGGTGTTAATTCATGTGCTGAGAAAGCTGTGCTGCCCACTTACCATCCCAAAAACTGTGACGTTTCCCTGAGGTGCACTGCTTGCTGCTGCATCATGGCCGTGTCTTTGATCACAGGCAAAATTAAGCATGCTTTTGTCATCAGTAGACTCCACAAGTAGTTTCAAGATACATGGGAGTATATGGGAGTAAAAAGACATAGACTGACACTTCTCACAGTGTTGAAGTTTACATGGTGTGGTGTGTTCTCTCCCCATGCAGCATTGCCCTCCTGTACAGAGCCCTTTTATTCATGTTTTAAAGAATTACCACTGTTGTGGCAATGGCATAGAAGTTGTTTCGGTGCAATTTGTGGCGGGCACCAAATAATTGTGCAACAGAATGTCTGTTATCTGTGACAACAGCTGCCTTTCATAACTACCTTTGATTTCAGGTGTGCAAGACTGGACTAAGCTGAACGTAGGTGGTGCTGACAGGATGCAAAAGGCTTTCTGTAAGCAGAGTGGGCTGTGCTTTTCTCGCTAGTCCACCTCTGGCCAAGGACGTACTTTGTAGTGTGTGGGTGCAATGGTCAGGACACTGCAAACACTTTTGCTCCTGTGGTAAGGCTAGGAGCTTGGTGTTGTACATGGAAAAAAAAGCCTACACAAGTCTGAAGCTTCTGCTGTGAGCACCACTGCTTCATCTTGTTATTCTGGCCCTAAAGGAAACCCTCCTGAAGGAATGCTGTACCCAGCCCCTCTGTTTCTGTGAACAGGAGGTAGCGGTGGCTTCCCAGGGGGAATAAACCAGGCTTTGGTGCTTGCCTGTCTTACTTCTCTGCCTTGTGGGAAAATGTTACGAATCCCTCTGTTTGGGTGATTGCTCACGCTTCTGCACCCTCAGACTTCATCTGTCAACTTTTAGCAGTTTATTATGCACTGATGCTGGGATGGCTCTTGCCAGCTAGGAACTGTTTTCCAGTGTCACTCCCTTGTAGTTGGCATGTGGAACTGCTGTGGCATTTTCTCGATGTTTAATGTGACCTAATTGTGTACTTCCACTGTCTGGGAGGATCAGCTCTCCTGGTGTGACAGTTGCCATAAAATCAGCGGTGCGTCTCCGGCATTTGCAGCTGGGTGCAAGGCACAAGTTCCTTGCTTTTGCTGCATCAGCCCAGTGAAACATTGCGGGGCTGTGTGTGCAGCCAACTGCCTTTTGTTACGCCTGGTAACAGCTTGGCAATATTAAAAAAAATGTAGCCTCCAGCTGTTTAATTTGCTCTAGGGAAATAAAAAGGCTTCCTAATAATCTTCATATTTACTTGGCACGTTTGGTTTGAAAGCAGATGGGTTGATTTACGAGATAAATGACAAAGCAAGAGAAGAAGAAGTGTGTCAGTGGCTTTACCATTAGAGAGGAAGGCATTTCTGATATGTGGTTAATCACGATGAACCGTTCTAGGTTTTGGGTTTTTTTTTTTTTACGAGTCAGCTTCTTGGACCTTCTGCCCGCCAGCTTGCTCAGCCAACTAATTCCCTCAGTGCCCATTGTCACCTCCCCCTATGACCTACAGGTAGGGGAAGGTGCAGAGCTGTAATGAAGGAGAGGGGCTGAGGTGGCCATTCCTTCTCAGTTGTGCCTTCTTTGCCCACTCCAAACTTGTGCAGGAGCCTCCCCGTTGCAGCACTCACCCCCTCCCTGTGGCCAGACCAGTAAGTGCCTATGTCCTTTTGGATGGGCTGGGAAAGGGTCCTTCCTGAGGCACTGCTGCTTGAGGCACTGAGCAGAGCTAGGTTCTCCAAGCAGGCTGGTGCTGAGGCTGTGCCCTCCCTGCCAGAGCCATGCACCCGTCTGCCCTGGCAGGCAGCTGGCAAGTTGTGAAATATGGTTCAGCACTTTTTTTTTTAATATTAAATTGTGCAGCTGTCTTGGAAAGGATTAGAAATCAGTTCTGGAAAAGACTACAGTAGATTTTAGTGAAGAATTCTGCTGTGTCCTTAATTATTGATAAGCATCAGGATATAAGGACACCATGTTAACCCTTCAGCAGCGAGGAAGATTACAAATAATCTAATAAATGACATTCGCAAATTTTCAGATGGAGTAGGTTTAGTTGCAAGTTCTGCGACTTAGAAGTGAGGAAATATCAGAAATAAGGTTTCTGCTTATTATTTTGTATGTCAGATAGTGTGTTTGGTGAGGCAACTGGGTTAGATGAACACTGTATGTCCCCTTTAACTGAAAGACACCATTCTACATTTCTGGTGGCACAGGCCTCTCCTAAGTGGTCCCAGATTTGCTTACCACCCTTGCCCTGGTTGCTCTCACCACCTTTCACTAGCGGGTTTTGCTCAGGGGATGAATCAGGGGCAGGTTCATGCCCACAAGGCTCCTGCTCTATGGCCCCAGGGCCAGGCAAGGCTGCAGGAGCACTGTGGAGGGGTTACTGGTTTTGGCAGCTGAATGGTGTCAGGAAAAGCAGCTTCCCTCCCTGCCACGTGTTTCCAGAGGGCTGCTGAATAAGTCAGGGAAGCCAAAGCAAGGCTCCTTTCTGGGCTCAGAAACCTCTGTGCTAGAAGAACCCGTCCCTGCCAGCTAGGGCCCCCCTTGTCCTGCCCATGGTGTGGGTAAGTCACAGGCTCCTCTTCTCTGTGCTGGGATGAACTGCCATGGGAATGCCATTGCCAGCAGCCTGGTGTGCTGGAAAAAGGGAGAAGGGAAGAGGGAATGTGGTGCCAGAGCTGTGTGCCATCGGGTTGCGTTTCCCTCTGAGGACAGAGGGTGTCTGGGCCGAGGTGAGATTGCTGGGAGTGCTTGGATGAGCTGTGCAGGAGACAGGGAGCTCGGGATTGCAGCTGCTGCTGGAACCATTGCCTTAGGTCTGCTTAGTCAGTGTCTGTGTGAAGCGGGACTTGCGCTGGAGAGGTGCTGTCGGGAACAAAGGACGGAGTAAATCCTCTCCGGGGATGTGCAGGGAGGGACTGAGTTGCAGGGAAGGAGAGTATTTCTAAGCCGTATCAATATTTCCCTGAAACTGGGGCTGGAGCAGTGAGGGGGGTGCTTGGGTTTGGCCTGGGCCTGTCAGGAAGAGCCATAAACGAGCCAGCCGAGGCCCTGAACCCTCCCTGGATGTTTGAAACGCTTCCACAGAAAGCCAAGGCAGTCATGATTGCAGAGGACAAGTTGTAGGCAACTGCTTACGATCCGTGGGGAATTTCCTGTGGAATTACCAGTCAGAGAGTGCATGCAAGCAGAGCACATCTTTTGGCTTTTTCCGGTCTGTCACCTCCTGTCTGGCTCTAGAGAGTTTTGTGTGCTCCCGTTCAGGAGGCAGCGTGTTTTCAGCTGGAAATTTGGGGTGGTTTTGTTTCCTCAGGGTCTGGGGTCTTTCCTGAGAGAATCAGCCCTCCCATAAATCCCCCGGGTCGTTCTACACAGCTGCTTTGGCCGTGGGTCAGAGAGAGAGAAGGGAAATGACTTTTTAGGGTGTTGAAATTTCTCCAGGCAGGAGTGGGAGGTCGTCTTGCCCCTCCCCAGAGCCCTGCAGGCGCATGGGAGTAGCTCAGTGCCGGCGCAGCTCTCTGAGCAATAACAACGCTTGGGAGGTTCGGGTGTTGATAACAGCTCTCCTGTCTCCTGGGGCCCAAGGTTCGGTCTCACGGTCCCGGACCGGTGAGGGAGAGAAGGAACTTGTGCTATTCCTGGAAAAGCTTCTGTTATTCCTTGTGCAGCCTTTTAATTCTGTGTTCTGATGGACTGTCCGCTGTCTTTCTAACAGGACTTGTCAGAGATTCAGATTTAGGAATTGAATTTGGGTCGTTCACTTCAGGATCTTGCCAAGCCTGAAGGCCTGGGGCGATGACTGCTCTCAGCGAGGGCTCTTTATGAATCCTCTGTCAGATTTCCCTCAGTGCTGGGCAGAAAAGGCGAGGGTTTGGATCAGGAATTCTGCAAGCAGGGCCTGTGTGACCGTTGGCTTCTTGTGTGTGTGTGTGCATCAGTGAGCCAAAATCAAGAGCGAAGGTTGGTTTGGTTTTACGAACTTAGAGTAACTTTAAAAAAAAGTAATCAACTTTTTCTTCTTTTTTAATTTAGGTGCTGGAATTGCCTCTCTGGATGTGTGCTGAGCTCTCGCTGCTGTGGACTGTGCAGCCTTAATTGCTGCAGGTTCCTGTTCTTCTCACCAGCTCAAAGTACACGTGGGGTTTTTTCCCCTTCTATATAGAGCTGTTGAGTTTGGTGATTTTCCTGAATTGAGGATATTGAAGGTCGAGAAGGAAGATTTGTCTCTTCTTGTGCTTTTCTGTTGTTATTTTTAGCACCTGCTCACCATCTGGACATGGTTGGAATACTGGAAACATAAAAGTTTTTAGATTCAGTGCTTTATGCAAACCCAGGTTTTTTATCTTTTTTTTTTTTTGAAAGGTCTCCATTTGTCTGGGCACTGTTCCTGGTAGTTTGATGTAGAAAAGGTCACGTGAACAGCAGGGAGCAGTGAGCACTTGGAAGGGGGGGTGCAGGTATTTCATCCAGGGTGGGGCAGTGAATGTGGCCTAGGAACAGCTCTCTGGTCAAGTGAGCAGCAGAGGAACTGAAGGATGCTCTTCCCCAGCAGAGCTGCTGCTTTGTGCTCTGGGGCAGCGCTGCTGCTGCTGGGCTTCCTCAGGGAAAACAGCTCCTTTAGGATTTGCTTTGCTGCAAAGGTTTCCCTGAGCTGGGTGTCTGCAAGAGGCATCGGGATACCAGTGTCAGGAGTTTTCCATGGCTGTTGTACACAGCACGTTCCGGGCAATTTGCGAGCGTGAGGCAGAGCAAAATGGGTGCAATTGGACTCTGCAAATGCAGTTCAGGCAGACGTTGATCTTTTAACTTTTCCATGGCAGGTGCGAATTCTTGGGCATTTGTGAGTCTGCCTTGATGTGCAGGGATTGAAGGTTTTAGGTGTGGAATTGTTTGCTCAGCTTGCTCCAAGGCATGGTGTACTTTTGGAAGTGCCACACGCCTCCCAGGACCAAGGATCTGCTGGCTGGGTGCCTGGGAACTGGGAGCCACTGGGAGGGCTGGGGGTGACACCTGGAGATGGGCTGGGGAAGCCTCAACTGGGATATTTTCCCCCCTGACGTTGGGTACCGAGGCACTAGGAAAATCCAGGTGTTGGGGAAGATGAAACAAGAAAGCCTTATAAATATGATTGCCTGACAAAAGATTTTGGGAATATGAAAACTATAAGCGACATCGAAATGAAAGCCACCTTTTGAAATACCAAGTCTTAGTTACTGAACAACTGGAAAACAATGGTATGGCTGACTGAAGGTAATCCCCTCTTGATTGAACAATACCCTCTGCTTGCAGGCAGGTCCAAGGGTCAGAGCAGACTCTACTAGCTCAGCAGAAGGGGTCCAAAGAGTAGTTTTTAGAAGTTAAGATGTAACACTCTATGGTAATATAAGAACTCTTATAGGCTGTATGTAAATGCTATAGGATTTGTATCTTGTATTAGATTGGTTAGTGACAATTAGAATATTCAGTACAGAAGATGATTTATTGTATTGTAACCAGGACTTCAGACACTCTTACTATACTCTACACACATTCTCTCTCACTACTTCTTCACCTTCATTCCTCTCTCTCCCTCTCTTTACTTACCCGCTTACTCTCTTGCTCTCTTGGGCCTGCTCAGAGCTGCCAGCTGCAGCTCTAAGCAGTGCCCCTGTACCCACGCCCTTTGCAATGAACCGCGTGTTCCAAGATCTGACTGCAGAGATCTCTCGTCACCGTCCTGACCGTCCGAACCCGCACCGAGCACCCCCCAGGCAAAGCTCCCACATCCAGGACTCCAGGATGTTTGAGTGTATCTCAAGGTACACCTGGACCTTTGCCCTGTGGCGCTCTTGAGTTTCTGTTGACTTGCCTGAATTGAGGCTACTGAGGGCGGTGGAAGATAATTTGTCTTGTTTTGTGCTTCTCTGTTGTGAGTTTTGCCTTTCAGGCTTTTCAGCTACTTTTTAAACTCAGAGTAAAAACAACCTGCTGCGCTGGCTGGGGATGTTTTCCCTCCCGGCTGGGTTTTTTTATCTGGGACCCGGCCGGTCTGTGAGGTGCCGTTCATCGCCAGGGTTTGGGTGCCGACAGTGCCGGAGATTTGTCAGGCGGGATGATTTTGGGGCTCCCGGGAACCGCGTTCCCATGGGGTGCTCTCGAGACGAGAGCGAGGGTGGGTTTGTGTGTCAGCTGAAGGAGGTGTGTGGTGGATGAATGTTTTGTTCTCCCTGTGCTGCTGTTGTTTTGGGTTTCCTGGAACAATAAAATGCAATGAATTTTCCAGAAATAGAACAATTGTTACATTGTACTGATAGGGGGTTGGCTTGTGTTGCTCTGTGTTGGTGTTTGCTGCTGCACTTGCACATATTGCTCTGTATGTCAATTGGACTTTGACCAGTGTGCATATGGATTGTATTTATGCTTGTGTACATTGTTGTTTCCACTTGCTTTGCCGAAGTGTAAATAAAAAACCCTCGTTCAATCAAGTTGAATAAACCCTAATAAAGATACCCCCCTCCTCCCTTTTGGTTGCTTTCTTCCTTTGGTGTGGTTTAGTAATTTTTTTGCCGTATTTCTTGCTTTGCTACTCTGCTTTGCTTTACTTTTCAGTCTATTCCTCACTTGACTTTTTCTAACTCTTTATCTTTTTCTTGCTGTTTAACTGTTTCTGGATGTCTCTGTCACTCTATTTCTCAGTTTCTCTTTTTCTCTTCAACACTAATTCTCTTTTACACTCGATTTCTTTTTCTCTCAAACCCTATTCTTCTGTTTCTCTATTCCTTTTTCTCTCTATTTTTCTTTCTCTTTCTTTCTGACTCTTTCTTTCTCTCTGACTTTATTTCTCTCTTTCTGACTTTCTTTCTTTCTCTCGGACTTTCTTTCTTTCTCTCTGACTGACTTTCTTTCTCTCTCTCTCTCTGACTTTGATTTTCGAACTACCTTTCTCACCTTCCCTCCTTTGTTCATTTTTACCTTTCTACCTTTGTTTGTTTCTGTAGCAGCTTGGAATAAAACAAGAGACCACTCTTTCTTCAGGCACGATCTGCCCCAGGCTTTGTGTTTCTATTGTGGGAAAGTTTTAAGAGTTTTGGGAATGGGCACAGGGAAAGACAAAACAGATCCATGCCCACAGACTGGTCAGGGCAGACTCTCTGCCCCTTCTGGGCCACTGACTCAAACATGAAACCCCCCAGCTTTCTGGGAGGTGAAGGAAGAACAGTCACACCTGGTGCTTCTACCTGTAGCCATTTGCCTGCTCTGCATCTTTCCCAGGAGAGCAGAAGGCCCTTAGCAAAGTGAAGATCAATGGAACAAGTTGCTCTTCCACACAGGGCTCTCGTTAAGGCTGGAATGGCTGCTGCCAGCCTCTGCACTTTCTGCCTCCCCAACTTCCTACCTTTGTTCATTTCTACCTTTCTATTTTTCTACCTTTGTTGCTTTCTACCTTTCTCAATTTCTAACTTGATACGTTTGTTTGTTTCTACCATTCAAACTTTCTATCTTTCCATCTTTCTTCATTTCCAACTTTCTGCATTTCTACCTTTGTGCATTTGTTCATTTCTACCCTTCTGACCTTCTGCCTTTCTACCTTTTTTGTTTCTACTTTTATGACTTTGTACCACCTAAGTTTTCTCTCTTTTTACCTTTGTTCATTTTTACTTTTGTTAGTTTCTAACTTTCTACATCTCTGACTTTCTCTCTTTGTTTGTTTCCAACTTTCTAGATTTGTCCCTTTCTGCCTTTGTTTGGAACTTTGAAACTTTATACCTTTGTTTTTCTCCCCATTTTTACCTTTCTAACTTTGTTTTGAACACTCTACATTTCTAACTTTGTGCCTTTCTAAATTTGTGTTTTACTTTCTGACTTTTACCTTTCTAACTTTGTTTCTAACCTTCTTGTTAGAGTGAAGGCTCCTCTGGCCTCAGGCCCAGAGGGAAGCCAAAGCACTAGGTTTGAATTAAAACCTTTGGACAAGCTGACATCCATGGAGCCACACCAAAGTGAAATAGAAATACAGATTTTTAACTTTTAGTAGAAATAGATGCTAAGTGCCTTAAACCTGAAAAAGCTGTAGCAGAGATCTTAAACACAGCTCTTGCTGCAGCAGTGTTACCTTTTCACAGAATTCTTTACTTTAGACAAAATCTAGATAGAATTACACTGTTCACATGTTTTAGATGGAGTGTTCACATAAACCATAAGAGCTGATAGAAACTGTATGTGCAAATCTGTGTAATACAGATGTAACACTTGTGTGAGGCTTACGAGTGTTAGAGCAGGATGGGTTAAGAAAACGAAAACTCGAATCGTGTGTTAATCTTATTGGTCAATTAACAAATAGAATCCACACTTCTGTAAGAAAAAAATAGAGTGTATGGAGCATATAGAAGAAGCTGGTTTTGCCTGTTGCTGCTGCTCGGCTTTATCATGTAACCCCATTCGAACTCTGCCTTCAAGACAGCTGTGAGACTGTGAAATAAAAAACTCAGCAGAACAGCAGCCTCCTCTGCTCTTTCACCCTGGTCCGAGAAGGAGGGGTACCCTGTCAAAGGCTCAACACCTTCTGCCTTTGTGACTTTGTTTCTAAATTTCTACCTTTCTAATTTTCTTTGTTTCTACTTTTTTTTGTTTCTTTGTTTTTAACTTTCAACCTTTCTCCCTTTAGAAATTTGTTTGTTTCTTGTATTTTACCTCTTTGATTGTTTCTAAATTTCTGCTGTTGTAACTTTGTTTCTAACTTTCTACTTTTTAAATTTCATTTGTTTTTAACTTTTTATCATTGCTCCCAGCGGGGGATGTGTGCAGAATACCAAAACGTGTTAAGTTCTTCTTTTATGCATCAATAGACAAATGCTACTGATTTAGATGTAAATTCATTTTGAAATGAGCCAGCCCTCCCTCTCTAATCTGTTGAATATAGGAGTACAAGAAGCTGAGAATAGAGATCAGCAAGTTTTGAAACCAACGAGCCGGCGTTTTTCTGTAGGAAGGAAAGCAGCAAGCGCCTGGCCGCAGGAGCCGAGACGCTCGGGCTGCAGGAGCTGCAGAGCGCCCGGAGCCGGCTTTTCCCTGTGCTCTGTGCCTGCCCCCGGGCTGAGCTGGGCGGCGCTGCTGCCGCCTGGTGGCGAGAGCGCGGCACTGCCGCCCCCGACACGGCGCCCCGGCGCTGCTGCCGCCCGGTGCCGGCTGAGCCGAGAGGGCGGCGGCCTCGGTGGCTGCCGAGCGTGGCAAGGAGCGGGAGCGAGCGGGGCCGGGTCTGTCAGCGGAGGGGAGGGGCGAAGGGCGGTTCGCAGCGCCAAGGGACACGGCCGTGCACGAGCGGGGCCACAGCTATGGAAAGGAGCGGGCGCCGTGCGGGGCGGTGACCGCGGGGAATGACAGCGCGGGGGGCGGCCCGGCGGGGCCGGTTTTGCCGGGCAGCAGAGGCGCGGTCGCAGCGCGACCCGGGCGGGAGGCACCGGGCGGGCACGGTCGGCATAGAGCCGCCCGCGTGTCGCTCTCAAGGAGGCGGCTCGGAAAGGAAGGCGCAGTTCCGCGCTCTCGGGACGGCGTTAAGTGACGTTTTTATTAGAATATTATAGTATTTATTTTATTTTATTATTTTATTATCTGCCAGGACCTTGCAGAGGGTGGTTTACACTTCCGCCACACTCAAGATGGCGGACGCAGTAGGCCCCCTGCGAGAGGTGTCCCTGCCGATGCCTGCCGCCGGTCGCGGAGCCGTCGGCCGCCTCCGGCGCGGCTGACCCCGCCAGCCGTGTCCTCGCACCGGGAAGCACGGCGGAAAATCGCGCGGAAAGCGCGGGGCCGGCGTCGGAGTCCGGGCCGGATTCAGGCAGCCGACTAGACAGAAGCCCTTGTGAGGGGCGGCGGGGGCCCTAAGTGTACCACACTAAAGATGGCGGCTCGACCGGAAGTGGCTTCTGCCAGCACCCAAGATGGCGGCGAAGGGCGGAAGTGTCGTCACTGCCACACTAAAGATGGCAGTCGTGTGCGCTGTTTTCTGACCTCCTCAATATGGCGGCAGGGAAGGCCCCCACCGCCCCCCCCCCAAGCTGCGTCTATTCGGCTGCCTGAACGCGACGCCGACGCCGACGCCAGCCCAGCGCTTGCGCGCAATTTTCTGAGGCGTTTCCCGCTACGCGGACACCGACTGTGGGGTCAGCGGCGCCTGGGGCAGGCGGGAGCATTCAGGCAGTCGAATAGACGGAGCGGGGGGGGCGGGGGGGGGTCCTTCCGGCCGCCATCTTGAGAAGGTCGAATAGCCACATCGGTGCGGTACCGGCGACTCCCGCCCTTCTTCGCCAGGAGCGGCGATGGCGGGGAGCCCGGGGAGCAGCGCTGCCGGGCCGGGGGCACCGGGGCGGGTGCTCCGGGCTCGGAGGTGAGCGGGGAACGGGGACAGCCCCGAGCGGACGGTGGGGGCCGCGGGGGATCGGTATTCCCGCCCAGGGATGAGTGTCGCGGCACAGGGATGGGTTCCTGGACTGTCTAATAATATTATATAACGATCGTACAAGGAGATCTGTATAAAAAAATCCTCCGTGGTCATCCTTCTCCCAGCCCCGCTGTGTTTTCAGGATCTTGGGGGAAGAGTTTGGGTCTGGACAAGGCTCTCGGGCACAGGGTGGGATTCTTGGGGTGCAGGGCCAGGATTTGGACTCGATGCTCCCTGTGGGTCCCTTGCAGCCCAGGAAATGCTGCGATCCTGTGCCTCTGAGGGTGAAATAAAGGGGAGCGGTGGGGTTTGTGCCCGCTGTGTTCACGGCCCCGCCGGCTCAGGGCGGGTTAAAGGCGCAGCTGCCCCGAGACAGCGGGACCGGCCGGGGCTGCTCGCTCCCGGTGCTGCCGCCTCGTGGGGAGAGCCCGGCACTGCAGCCCGCGCAGGCGCTGGACCACGGGATGGGCGTGGAACAGCAGCGCAGGGGATGCTGAGGCAGCCCAGGGAATGCTGCGGTCCCAGGGAAGGCTGAGGCGTCCCCTGCCCGGGGCACTCGGCAGCAAACCCCTGATGTGGAGCAGAAAAAGGAAAGTTCTGGGTTAGTGGGA
The DNA here is from genome assembly GCF_965178545.1 of Coloeus monedula. NCBI lineage: Eukaryota > Metazoa > Chordata > Aves > Passeriformes > Corvidae > Coloeus > Coloeus monedula. Next base: position 20,579 of record NW_028120685.1, on the reverse strand, counting down.
GGAGGTTTCTGGAATGGAGCTGGGACAGGTGCTGATCCACTCATGGAATCACGGGCTGGTTTGGCTTGGAAGGGACCACCAGGATCATTTACACTCTGTTTGTTGTCTGATTGCACAGCGAAGAACATCCAGAACTGCCACCTCACCCTCACGGACAGCAGGAATGTCTTCCACAGCTCTTGTTTTGGAATGGGAATGGCTGTTGGGAGCTCTGGCAGGATCAGGTAAGAAGAGAAATGGGATCATTGTGGCTGCTGCTGGAGGTGGTTTTCTGCTTTCCGGCTGTTCTTCTCATTGATCCTTTCACAGCAGTGTTCTAGGGCACATTTGAGGGTAATTCCAGGAATTTGAAACCAGATAAAAACTGGTGGGGAAAAAATGCGAACGTGATCCATTTCTGGTAGTTCCAAGCTTCTCCCACAACACCGTTCCAGGGGAAACCTGATAAAAGGGTAAAGATTGAGAGGAACAAGTGCTGTAAAGCCCCCTGGCGCTCTGAGAGAGCAAACCTTCCAGTACTCCCAGCAGATCTCTTGGAGAAAGTGTGGGATCGCAAGGTTTTCCAGGAAAGCAAAACAAGGGCGGAGATGAGGGAATAGGCTTCCAGTTCTTCCTTTAGCTGAAAGCCGGGGGGAATTGAGAGGGGCCACAAGAACTGTTTGTGTAGGCAAATGGGAGTTTGGGGTCTGAATCTGAGTTTCCCTCTGGGGTATTTTTGAGGGAAAAGCTGAGGTGGTGTTCAAGGGAGAGAATGCAGATTTTTGGGGTGGAAAAGGTTGAATCAATATTGTAGAGGAAGTAAAATGCTGGGGGTAAAAGTGGATGCAATCTGGAGGGGACAGATTGAATATTTTGGAGGCAAAATGGGGAACTGAGTAGTGGAGAGATGGGGAACATTTTGGAGGCAACACTTGACAAACTCTCTGGGGTGGAGAACGAGCACATTGAGGGAAAAATGAGGTGATGAGCAGTGGGCACGTAGGGAAGGTCGTGGGGGTAAATCTTGAGAAAAGCCCCGTGGTATTCAAGAAATCCTTGGAAGCAGGACTGAGGAATTCAGTGGTGGAAAAATAGGGGAATTTTGCGGGGGTAAAACTTTAAAAGATCTAAGAGTTGAGAGTGTGTGTTTTTAGGTAGAAAGGATGTCTTGTTGAAGTTGGACGCCTGGATTGTGGCATTTATGGATCACAGGGTGTTTTCCCAGAAAGTAGAAGATAAAGGAGACTCCCAAAGCCTTGGTAGCTGTGTTAAGAAATCCGTCCCAGGGAAGAAAGGTACCTAAACCTCCTAGAAGTAGGGACTAATTAGCATGGGAAGGGGAAAACCCACCCCCAGTGGGAGAGAGCACGCCGGGTAAGGGAAGAGAAGGATGCCCTTAAGAAGAAGTAGGGAAGGTGAATTTCTTGGCTTGCTAAAATGTATCAAAAAGTCTGGAACCTGGGTCTGTGTGGAGGCCGGGATTTTCTCAGCCATATGCAGAGCCCAGCACTAGGAATAAAGGAATTCCAGGCTTTACAACGCCAAAAATGCAGTACCAGAGAGTTCTGTTATCCCGAGGACTTGGGGGATATTTGGCAAAAATTTCCGGGGGCCCAGGCTGGACCGAGCTTTTAACGCTCCCCGGATTCATGGGATCGGGGATTCCAGCGTGCCCTGCACGGGTTTTTTCAGGGAAGTCCCAAATCCGTGTGAGCACGAAGCAGAATCCCCTGGGAGCTGTGAAGGCAACAGGATATTTCTTGGGAATTTTGAAGGGTTGGGTGAGTCCTCAGTGTTAGGTTGGAATGAACGCAAATTGTCCGGGAGTTGCTGGTTTGGGGATGGCCGGGTCTGGGTTTGGATTTGTGGGCACCAAGTGTTCCTTGTGTCAGCTTTAGGTCTTCTGGATTGGTGGGAATAGTCAGAGAAAAGAGAAGGCAATTGAAATGCGGAGCTCCATTCCCGGAGAAATGGTCGGGATGGGAGAGGGAAGGCTGTGGAGCTGCTGGGAGCTCGTGGAGAACGAAAGGATCTGAGGCCTGGAGGCAAAAGCTGTGGAACAAAGCCTGAGAAGGGTGTGGGGTGGGGCGGGAGGGGGAGGAGGGCACCGTGGTGGGGGGAAAGAGGGAAAGGATCCCTGCTCCGGGAATCCAGCAGGGACCAGGAGAGGATCATTTTCCATCCACTGCTCTCAGTGGAATCCTAATAAGGACGGTGGAAGAGAAGTGATTCGTTTGTTCTTAGGTTTGGAATGAAAGGTGCTCTTGCAGAGGGGACTATTGACCTGTTAAAATTCTGTGGGATACAGGAAAAGAGGGAGGAAGCAAGCAGCTGGGGAATGAACGGGTGGATTTTTTGGTGGATACAGGGAAAGACACGGGAAGGGGCTCTCAAGTAAAATACACCTCACGGGCAGCACCAGGAGAAGCCTCAAGTGCCCTTTTTTTCCAAGCTCTGGCATTCCAGAGGAGTAAGCAGTGGTCAGCCCATCACTTTCTGTATTCCTTGGATGCCCAGTGCTTTGTTGGGAAGAGATAATATTTGGAAATGAACAAATCCGGGGATGTAATTTCCTGATAGTAAAGCCCCAGAGAGCCTGGTTTTGATATCCTTCCAGCACCCAAACGCAGCAGAGGGAATCCTGGCGGAGCTGGAAAACGCTGTCGCTCCGTCGGTGGAATTCCTGGGAACTGGAAAGCAGCAGAAGCAGCAAGAACAGAGTTGGAAGCAGGCTCCAGCCGGGTAAGGCAGACACCAAATCCTTTGGAACTGGGCAGGGGTGGGAAGAATGAATTCTTACATTTGTAGCCCAGGGATTCCTGAGCAGGATCCCGGCAGGGAAGACTGCAGGGATCAGGCTGGGGCCTGATCGCAGCTGGGGGCAGCGAGCCTTGGAATTGGCTGAAGGGAAGAAAGAGGGATCCTTTGAGCACAAGGATCAGGTGCCAAATGCGGAGATGGCATCAGACAATTCCTCGGGAGGGTTTAGTTCCTGGGCCAAATCGATCTCCTGCCTTGTGAAGGAGCTCAGAGACCTGGGAAGAGCCCAAGCAACGCAGGGAATGCACCGGCAGATAAAAGTGCCGGGGAACGGTGGGGAAAAGCATCCGAACAGGGGGCCTCGTTTTGTACAGGGACGGTACAAAAAATTGTCCGAAAGAATAGGAATGGAATGGGATTTTACGTATTCCTCGGAGGCCACAATCCAGTGGGAAGGCTGAGAGAAAGAAACAAGGCCTAAAAAGGCAGATGAGCCAAATCTGCCCATAGCCTCCAATGGCCACATTCCCTGGCACTGCTGAGGACTTCAGCCAAGCTCCAAGCAAAAGGTGAGCCCCTGATTTTGGTGCCAAGGGAAACTCCAAGTTAAGAATGATCCAAATATGAAGCGCTTCTCACAAAACTCAGCTTTGCAAACCTTTCTTTGGGCTAAAAAAGAAAAGATGGGAATGCCCTTGGCAGAAAAGCAGCTGTGAGGCACAGCAGGCTTCAAATGCCTGTCAGCAGGAGCTCCAGGAGAAACGGCTGCTGGCTCCGGGCATCCTGGGCTTTCCAGGCAGGTTTTGTAGCGGATTGCAAGGCAGTTTTCCTGCCTCTGGGGGGTGGCACCTGCATCCCACTGGAAAGGGAAAATGTGGAGAGAGGGGCAAGCGGGAAGACGGTTGCTGATGTGTGTCCTTGGATCGCAGTTCCTGCCGGTGAGTCTGTGCTGCTGGAAGTTTGAAGGAGATCAGCCTTGGAGTACGTGTGGGTTCACCTGTGGGGTTTGGGAGCGACGCCGGACATGAAATTCCAGGGATGTTCCCCTTGCTGGAGTGAGAAGCAGTGGAAGCACTTTGCTGTCTGCTTCTTCATAGCCTTCGCCTCGGTCCCCTGGGGCTCCAGGTAATCCCCTCTCACCTTTGCTTTTCCAAGGGTCTCTAAATGAGGGCTTGAGCTTTGGTGTAGCTCCCTTTACAGGGAAGATCTGTTCCAGGAAAGGTCTCCTGGTCTGGACCGATGGCACGGCAGGCAGAGCAGGAAACCCCGCAGCTCCTGTGGCTCCCTCATCTGATTTGCCTGCAGGCAGCAGCAAGGATCATTCCCAAGTGTCATCCCCTGGCTCCGTGACTCGGTGAGGTTGTGTTCCCCCAAAGGCCAGGGGCCGCTTTGTTTTGCAGCTCACGAAAGTCCAGCTCGGTGGTGCTGGGTTTGGTTTTTGTGTGTAATGAAGGCACTAAAAAATTCCCCTCCTTCACTGGCACAGCCCTGGAGTGGGAGCAGATTCCCCTTATCCCGCAGTTATCCCGCTCCTGCCCTGGATCCCTGCGGTGCCGTGTGTTCTCCAAGCTCACAGCGCTGCTGGCTCTAAACAAGAAAAACAATCCCTGTTCCTTCTCTTCTCCATCCTTGATGTTCCCAGGCCCTGCATCTCCCTGGCTATTCCCTGTGGGAGTCTTCATCTCCATCCCACCTTATCCCGATCAAATAAGGGTCTGAGACGTGTTTAGCAGCAAACGCGTTCTTGTGAAGAAAGCCAAGAGCAAAAAGCATCCAGATGCAGAGAAGTCTTTAGAAAAGCGTTCCAGACGTGCAAATGAGGGATGTGTCTTCCTGCATCTCCTGTTGTTTTTCTCTGTCGCGTTTTGGAAGGGTTTCTCTCAGTGATTTCCTGCAGTCCAGGTGCGTCCCTTCTTTTGTCCAAATCCAGTGCCAGAGGATCGAACAACTGACGAGTGGGGCCTGGGATGAAAACGGTTCTCCTAAAATGAGGGAAACAATGCTAGAAGAGAAATGAGCATCCTTTTAATGCCTGGAATAAAAATGCTGGAAAAGGGCACTTTTTATTTGATATGGTGTCATTCTCCTTTTTTTTTCCATAGCTAAAACTCCACGGTGAGCAATCAGAGCAGAAATAGGAAATGCAGGAGTCTTGGATTCCACAGTGGGATTAACTTCCCTTTTCTGCTCTCTTTCAGGACAGGAAAAACCACTGAACTCGCCCCATCTTTGGGACCAAGAGCTTTGGTGTTGGAGTAGGCAAAGCCAGCTAGGGCCCCCCTTGTCCTGCCCATGGTGTGGGTCAGGGACAGGCTCCTCTTCTCCTCTGTGCTGGGATGAACTGCCTAGGGAATGCTGTTTCTGACAGCCCGGTCCTAGCCACGGCTACTGGAAATGGGCGGAGGTGAAGAGGCAAGTGCCAGAGTTGCTTGGGGATGATGGAATTGTGGTGTTTGGCAGAGGGGCAGGTTGGGCATTTCGGTGTGTCTGAGGACCGGTTTGGGTGCTGGGGAGCCCGGGGAGCCGAGCTCTCAGTGCATTCCCAGCTCTCCCGGGGGTGGGAGCTGGTGCAGGGCTGGGTGACAGCCTCTGGTCGGGCTCGGGGCAGGCCCTGGCCCCGGCACAGACACGCTGGGGTGGTTTGGGGCCGCTTGGGGAGCCGTGGGTGGAAAATGAGGGATGGTGCTGGGCAGAGCGATCGGCCTGCGCTAGTGTCAGCGCAGCCGTGCAGGGCACTGGGATCTGGGTAAAGCACCGGCTCTCCTGGTGTTCTGGGATGCAAGGTCTGTATTTATCCATACATATTTATCCATACATATTTATCACTATATTTATCCATGGATTATCCATATATGTTTATCCATATACATTTATCCATATGTTTATCCACGTATTTACCCATGTATTTATCCCTATATTTACCCATGTATTTACCCAGGTATTTTATGAACACTCAAGTGCCATATCCATGTATTTTATGAGCACTTCCAGGGTTGGTGACTCCACCACTGCCCTGGGCAGCTGTTCCAGCGCTGGACAACCCTTCCCATGCTGGGCCAGGAGATGGATTCTGGAAATGCAGACTCTGAGGAGCTGGGGATTAAGGCAGCATTGGATTCCTTTATTCTCCCAGAAGGATAAAGGAGATTTATCCCCAGACGAACCAGAGGTGATCACACTGAGGTCATTAGTGGGATTTCTTCCTTACTCCCACAAATACCCACTGGGGTGACAGAGTTCCCTACAAGGGCAGTGTTGGTAGGAGCTGCTGGAATGTTTTGCTGTTTATTGGGATCCTCAGGATGTTTGGTGTCTCTCAGAGCTGTTCCAGGCTCTCCACAGACCCAAACGCTCCTCACACTTCTCCTCAGAGTAGAGAGGTTTCCCAGAGTGCTGGTTTTTAATTTCAGATGCTGGGATAACGACACGGCTTCAGGAGGCAGGAGACTCATTGTGCTGTGCCTCAGTCCAGGCAGGGACAACCCCCAGCTAATAAAAACCTCTTTAAAGCACAAAAAGTCCCATTAAACTGATATTATAAAGGATGCAAATTGAAGCAGGCCTCAATCAGAAAGCAGCAGAATTTAATTCCCCCCCCTTGTCCATTTGCATGATGATCTCCTTCCTAATTGCCCATCTACGCTTTTCCCACAGAAGTGCTGTCCCGAGGTTGGAGATGGTTCCAGCTTTATGGAGCTTTGATCTTTATCTGGTTTTACTTTTTACAGAGCACAGAACCCGAGAGTGGCAACTGCTTTCCTCTTGTTCCTCCTGTGGCAGTGAACTGCTCTTCCCAAGGACGGCTGCAGGAATTCTCAGGCAGCATAACGTATGGAATGCCAGGCACGCTACAGAATTCCAGTGGGAGCAGCAGGAACTTCTGTTCTTTACTGGCAGGGCTGTGCCATGAAGGGGAGCTCAGAGATATTGGTCAGCTCAGGGAATGAGCCTGGCTCATGGTAAGGAAATTCACTGTGCAGTTACTTCGGGCCCTTCTCCTTCTCCTTCTCCTTCTCCTTCTCTCCTTCTCCTTCTCTCCTTCTCTCCTTCTCTCCTTCTCTCCTTCTCTCCTTCTCTCCTTCTCTCCTTCTCCTTCTCCTTCTCCTTCTCCTTCTCCTTCTCCTTCTCCTTCTCCTTCTCCTTCTCCTTCTCCTCCTTCTCCCCTTCTCCTTCTCCTTCTCCTTCTCCTTCTCCTTCTCCTTCTCCTTCTCCTTCTCCTCCTTCTCCTTCTCCCTTTCTTCCCAACACCAGTTCCAGACCTCAGTATAATCCATGTTCCCACAGCCTGACCTTGCAGTTTTCCCAGTTTAGCAGCCCCAGCCACACTTGCAGCCTCTCTGTCTGGACTTTGTCTTGCTGAAATCTCCCTTTGTTGATCCTTTGCTGCCTCACCTTTTATCCAGCAATAACGTGCAGTGGGTGGAAGCTTCTCAGAATTCCCTCCCTGTTCCACTGGAAACATTCCCAAGTGGAAGCAGCTGCACTGCCCATCAGCACTTGCCTGCTTTTAGGGGTGGTTGAGGCATGAAGGATGCAACAAATGGAGTTGGCTCCAAGGGGATGAAATGCTCCCCCTGAGGCTGCTCAGAGAGCTGGAGCTGAGGAATCCGGGTGGGAATCACTGCAGGAAAAAGGAAGGAAAAGAGAGCAGAGGAACAGGGATGCAATTCCAACCTCTCCAAAGACTGGGATGGGCACATTCACCATCACCATTTAATCTAGACACGATTTCTTCTTTGCCTCTGGCTGCCAGGAGCAGGATGAGCAGTTTAATGAGTTTAAATAGTGAATAGTTTAATTAGCTGGAAGAGACTGGATCAATAGCTGCTTAAACAAACAACTGGATCCCTGTTTCCAAGCTTGGATGTAGTTTTGGAAGGTTCCTGGCAGTTTGGCAGGGATTAGTGATGCTGAGAATGTGCTTTTTTGTGGGTTTGGGGCTTTTACTCCTGTTCACGTGGCTGCTTTTTCTTGTTGAGTGGCAAACAGGAGGGAAAGAGCAACCACGGAAGGAATTCCACTCTTGCTGCTTGAAGGGATGGATCAGGAAGGGAACAGGCTGCAGGGAATTTGGAGTGCAAACTGAGATCTCTCCGATATTTTCGGCTCAGTCAGTCCATCAGTGCTTGGTAGCTGTTTAGGCCACGTGCAAGGTGAATGATGGTGCACATGGCAGAGCTGCTGGTGGCTCCTTCCCCTGCCCTGCTGTCAGTCACCCTGCAGGGTGCTGGAGCAGCGTGCCAGAGGCCGTGGATCCTATGGATCCCATGGATCCCAGGGGCGTGATCAGGAGCCTGAGCCTGCTGGCCACTCCTTGCTCTCTCTTATCCTGATTTTTCAGCTCTGCAGCGAATCCAGCTTGAGTTTTTCAACCCCCTAGAAACCCAGGGACCTTTCATGTCTGTTCTCAGATCTGGGATTTAAATCCAGCCCTTATCAAAGCACCCCGTGACCAGGCAGGCCCTGAATCCCAGCAGGGATCTGATAAAGAGGGACCTGACATCCTAAAGAAACCCTTTGAAATCCTGCTGGGATTGATTTGTATCCATAATGGAGCCCCGAGCTCTCTGCCAGGGAGAGATGAAGCTGCTCCTTTGCTTTATTATCCTCAGGCCCTTCCCAGCTTTGAGGGAAATTCAGTCCCTCTTCAAGCCCCAAAATCATGGAAAAGCTCCTTTGTATCCTCTCCACAGCCCCTACGTGGATTAATCAACTTTTTATTTGATATGGTGTCATTCTCCTTTTTTTTTCCATAGCTAAAACTCCACGGTGAGCAATCAGAGCAGAAATAGGAAATGCAGGAGTCTTGGATTCCACAGTGGGATTAACTTCCCTTTTCTGCTCTCTTTCAGGACAGGAAAAACCACTGAACTCGCCCCATCTTTGGGACCAAGAGCTTTGGTGCTGGAGTAGGCAAAGCCAGCTAGGGCCCCCCTTGTCCTGCCCATGGTGTGGGTCAGGGACAGGCTCCTCTTCTCCTCTGTGCTGGGATGAACTGCCTAGGGAATGCTATTTCTGACAGCCCGGTCCTAGCCCCGGCTACTGGAAATGGGCGGAGGTGAAGAGGCAAGTGCCAGAGTTGCTTGGGGATGATGGAATTGTGGTGTTTGGCTGTGCCCAGAGTGGCAGGTTGGGCATTTCTGTGTGTCTGAGGACCGGTTTGGGTGCTGGGGAGCCCGGGGAGCCGAGCTCTCAGTGCATTCCCAGCTCACCCGGGGGTGGGAGCTGGTGCAGGGCTCTGGTCGGGCTCGGGGCAGGCCCTGGCCCCGGCACAGACACGCTGGGGTGGTTTGGGGCCGCTTGGGGAGCAGTGGGAAGAAAATGAGGGATGGTGCTGGGCGGAGCAATTGGCCTGTGCTCGTGTCAGCGCAGCCGTGCAGGGCACTGGGATCTGGGTAAAGCACCGGCTCTCCTGGTGTTCAGGGATGCAAGGTCTGAGGGACTGGATTTACTTGGGGTTTTCCAGGACAGCAGGAAGAAGAGGAAATGTGGTGCCAGAGGTGCATCCCATCAGGTTGCATTTCCCTCTTTCCCATTTCCATTTCCTCAGTGCGGGTGTCCCCTGCAGCCCATGAGCACGGGGCCGGTGACAGCTCCCTGTCTGTAGAGGGATTCCTTGTGGAACAAGGGCATATGATACCCCTGGAAAGACTGGACACTGCAGGGTTGCTGAGGAAAAGCTCCTGAACAGGCCCCTGACTGCAGGCAGCCCTGAGAGTCCTTGGCAAGGTATACAGCTGCCCGGCTCCCCCTCTGATTAGAGTCCATCTAGAGGGACTGGGCATGAATCTTTGCAAAAGTAGATATAAGTTGGCATAGTTGAACAATAAAGGGAGAAGGATGCTTAATCGTATCGGTGTACGTGTCGTTTATGCGGCCAGCTCTCCGGACTCGGTCCCTAACACCTGTCCTCCTCCTGTGCCCCTTTTGTTGGACAAGTCTCAAATGGCAACACACATTCCCAAAGCCTGTCTGCTTCCTTAAATCCATGGACCAGCTAGTGCTGTCACTGAACAGCTGAAATGAGCTTTCAGAGCCTATAAACTAGCAGGAGTGACAAACAAATGGATTTGAATCTGGAAATAGGTGAGGTCCACCCACCCACTGCTGCTGATGCAGAGACTGGGGCTCAGGGCATCTGTGCAGCCCTTCCCTTTGGCACTGATCGTGCACTGGAATGTTGTGTTGCTGCCAAACCGGGCCTCAAACCAGAAGAAGGTAAGCCCTGACCATTTGCCCCTGACCCTGGCACACCCACAGTGTGTTATCTGGAGCGTGTGCCTCAGCTGGTGTCATTTGAGTTTCACCAGAGTTGCAAGTTGGCTCCTGCTCTGGGCGATTGCGAGTGACCATCGCATCAGTTCTGCACTAAACACCGTTTAGCCAGACCCAGAGATTTGTCCACATAGTGACTTCTGAACAGAAAATCAGAATGCAGGAAAAGTGCCAGGACCACGGCCGGGCCCGGGTACAGCACGGTCTTTGTGGGTCACTGTCACTCCACTCTTACAGTCTCTCCTCATCTTTCTTGTGGGCTCCCTTCAGGTACAGGAGCCATTGCTCACTGGTGTTTTTGACTATTCTCTGTCAAGGAAAGGAGTTGAATTTCCTTATCAAATCTAATATATCCCATCTGGAGCACTAACTGAATTAGATAATTGGATAATTAGTTAATTAGCCAATTTTTCGGCGCGCACACACACCACCCACACCTATCACTCATCCTAAGCTCTACCCCCCATTCATCGCAGGCTCCCACCCCACACACATGTGTCACGCCCCCCCTGGCCCGTGTCACGCCCCCCCGTCCCCGGCCCCGCCCCCGCCGCGCGCGTCACGCTGTCCCGGCCCCGATCACCGCCCCCGCCGCGCGCGTCACGCCGCTCCGCCCCTGGCACCGCCCCCGCCGCGCGCGTCACGACGCTCCGCCCCCGGCACCGCCCGCGCCGCGCGCGTCACGACGCTCCGCCCCCGCCGCGCGCGTCACGACGCTCCGCCCCCGCCGCGCGCGTCACGACGCTCCGCCCCCGCCGCGCGCGTCACGACGCTCCGCCCCCGGCACCGCCCCCGCCGCGCGCGTCAGGACGCTCCGCCCCCGGCACCGCCCCCGCCGCGCGCGTCACGACGCTCCGCCCCCGGCACCGCCCGCGCCGCGCGCGTCACGACGCTCCGCCCCCGCCGCGCGCGTCACGCCGCTCCGCCCCCGGCACCGCCCCCGCCGCGCGCGTCACGCCGCTCCGCCCCCGCCGCGCGCGTCACGCCGCTCCGCCCCCGGCACCGCCCCCGCCGCGAGCGTCACGACGCTCCGCCCCCGGCACCGCCCCCGCCGCGCGCGTCAGGACGCTCCGCCCCCGCCTCGCGCGTCACGCCGCTCCGCCCCCGCCTCGCGCGTCACGACGCTCCGCCCCCGGCTCCGCCCGCGCCTCGCGCGTCACGACGCTCCGCCCCCGGCTCCGCCCGCGCCGCGCGCGTCACGACGCTCCGCCCCCGGCTCCGCCCGCGCCGCGCGCGTCACGACGCTCCGCCCCCGGCTCCGCCCGCGCCGCGCGCGTCACGACGCTCCGCCCTTTCCCTCGCGCGCAATGTAGCCCCGCCCCTCGCCCCGCCCCTCTCCCCTCACGGCGCTTCCCGCCTCCGGCACCAGTCCCGCGCCGCTCCTGCACCTGCCGCCATCCGGAGCCCACCGGTCCGGCACCCGCCGCCGCCTGCAGCCACCCGCCAGCCCCCCGTGAGCCGCCGCCGTCCCCCCGCCGGTCCCGCACCGCTCCGCCTCCTCACACCGCCCCACCGCACCTCCCCGCCGCCCGCCGCTCCCCCCTCCCGCCATTGTGGGTCCCCTCAAGGTATCCCCCGCCCCGTGCCGCCCGCGGGTCCCTTCAGGGCAGCCCCCGCCGCCTCACGGCACCCCTTCCCGACATTGCGGCTCCCCTCAGGGTACCCTCCACCCCTTGCCGCCCGCGGCTCCCCTCAGGGCAGCCCCCGCCGCCTCACGGCACCTCTTCCCGACATTGCGGCTCCCCTCAGGGTACCCTCCACCCCTTGCCGCCCGCGGCTCCCCTCAGGGCAGCCCCCGCCGCCTCACGGCACCCCTTCCCGCCATTGCGGCTCCCCTCAGGGTACCCTCCACCCCTTGCCGCCCGCGGCTCCCCTCAGGGCAGCCCCCGCCGCCTCACGGCACCTCTTCCCGACATTGCGGCTCCCCTCAGGGTACCCTCCACCCCTTCCCGCCTCACGGCCCCTCTTCCCGCTGTTGCGTCTCCCCTCAGGGCGCCCCCCCCGCAAGCCCCCCCCTTCCCGCCATTTATGCACCACCCCACAGCACCCCTCAGGCCACCATTTTAGCCCACCCAGCCGCAGCAGGCAGACCCCCCAGCACCAGGAGAACACCGCAGCCCCCATGGAAGGACAACACCCACACAAAAAAGGTTAGAAAAACACACAGAGGGTGGCAGCCAAGGAGGGACACTGCAGGGGGACACAATTAAGGCCGAGAGCCCAGGGGGACATTCCAGGGGGATATAATAAAGGCCAAGAGCCCAAGGAGGAGGCAGCAGGAGAACATAATAAAGGCCAAGAGCCCAGGGGGAGTCCAGGGAATAAAGAGAAAGGGCTCAAAAATCAGACACTACACAACAAACACAAGGGGTATGACACACAAGCCCTGTTGCCTAAACCTAACCTTAACCAGGACCCCAAACAACAGCCCTTTCTCCCTAAAAGCAGCCACAGGCAGCAGCCCTCCCCACAGCTGGAGGTAATAATCCCAAATGCTGAGCCCATGCCAGCACCCTCCCCAGAGCTGGAGGTAATAATCCCAAATGCCGAGCCTATGGCAGCACCCTCCCCACAGCTGGAGGCAACAGTTCCAAATGCTGAGCCAATGCCAGCACCCTCCCCACCTAACCCTAATCCCAAACCCTAACCCCTAGCCCCCTAGCCCTGACCCTGACCACAACCCTAACCCCCAACCTTAACCCAACCCCCTAACACTAGCCCTAGCCCCAGCGCTAGCCCAGACCCTAACCCTATAGCCCCAATACCAATACAACAGCAGAACCCCAGCACCAGGACCGCAGCAGGAATCCACCACACAAGGGACAACGCACGCAGGCCAGAGAACAGCAGGTAAGGTCCAGGGGCCAAGGGGTACAGTAGTACATAGGGTGGAGGGGGCAGAGGACCAGCAGCCAGTGCCACATTAGGTACCACACACCACCATCAGGAGTAGAAGCCAGGCTAGGGTCAGGGGTGCAGGGTAGGAGGCAGGGCCAGGGTCACAGGCCAGGGCCACAAGCACAGGTCAGGGTCATGGCTTAGGGCCAGGGTCACAGGCTAGGGCC